>NC_058080.1:80947358-81139540 GCF_014858855.1 Bufo gargarizans
TGATTCTTTTTTCCGTTATCCAGTTTGTGTTCCTGCCGTGTACCCATCCTGTCTCTGTACTTCTGACCTCATAGTTCTGCTTTCAGTTGAAGTTCATGGTTCAGTTCTCCTAGTCTGCCTGCCTTTCTACAGTCTTGGTTCCTGCATCCATTACTACCCAGGCTGCATGCTCTCCTGGTGTCTTTAGTTCTGTGTTGCCATTATCTGCAGTTATATTATTAGTGACTGTCCAGAGTGCTTCTGCTATTGTGGTTTCCCTGCCTCTCAGCCATCCAGCCAAGTTTCCTACAATCAAGTTGTGAAAAAAAACACAGAAAACCACTGTTCAGACTGTACTTGTATTTTTGGTGAGTTTTCTGTGCTTAGACCTTCTGGTGCTTGCACCGGCTTTCCTAACTCCAGTGAGCCCCAGCTGCCAACTATACTGGGACAATCCCAAGAGGTGGTGGTCTGGTTGCTCCCCTGCAGCGAAGTCCAGATCCCTGTACAGGGGTTAAAGGGTAAATACTACGGGAACCCCAGAATAATGCTCTTAGGGTTTAGCCTAAAACCAAACCAGTTAGTTGGCACAGTCAGTACACATTCACTGATCTGTAAGAGTAATGGGGACTGGACTAGCATGGGAACAGCTGTACCTGTAGTGGGGCATTAGTAGAAATGAGTAATGCTCTTTGTTATTTTTTATCCCTTTATGACCATTTGTTTTCAATTATCTCCCTGGGCAACCCCTTTAAGGGAGCAGTTCCTAGTACTTGAAATCCACCCGTCATAGCTGTTCATGAGAATCAAAGTTGAATGATAAATTTATCTCTGCTGCTACTTAAGAGAACTCATTGCATGTCAAGTAATTTGTGAATTAAGGGAGTTGTCCACTAAATGCCTTAAAAAAATAAAAACTCTACTCACCTCTACTAACCTTAAGCTCTGGTTCTCCTCCTGCTGTTGGTATACAAGACCACAGCAGTGACATACAGCTATCCGAAACGTGACCACTGCAGCAAATCATTGCCCTCAGCAGCCTTGTGCTGTATATCTATCTCACTGCTGTGGCCTTGTATAGAAACAGCAATAGGAGGACCAGAGCTGAGGCATAGAGAGCGTTGGGGGGGAAAAAGGGGGTGAATATATATATATATATATTAGCAGAAGGACACGGCTTCGCACGAGTAGATTTCATCTATTTCATTTAATCTTTGTGTGCGTTGTTAAAAGATATCAACAGTATCCCCCATAACAGTGACCTCTACAGTACCCCGCCCCTTTAACAGTGACCTCCACAGCGGCCTGCCCCCTTTAACAGTGACATCTACTGTGCCCAGCCCCTTAACAGTGACCTCTCCACTGTGCCCCGCCTCCTAAAAATGGGACCTTCACAGCAGCCCACCCCCTTAACTTTGACCTTTACAGCAGCCCGTCCCTTTAACAGTGAGTTCCACAGTACCACACCCCTTGACAGTGATCTCCACAGGGGCCCACCCCCTTAACAGTAACCTCCACAGCACCCGCCCCTTTAACAGTAACGACCACAGCGGCCGCCCTCTATTTCTGACCTCCACAGCACCCTGTCTCGTCAACAGTGAATTTCACAATAACCCGCCCCCTTAACAGTGACCTCCACAGAGCCCCGTTCCCTTAATATGTGACCTCCACAACACCACACCCCCTTAACAGTGACCTCTTCAGCACCCCGCCCCTTAACACTGACCTCCATAGTGGACCGTCCCCTTAACTGTGACCTCCACCATTTCCTGCCCCTTAACAGAGACCTCCACAGTGTCTGCCCCTTTAACAGTGACTGCCACAGTACCCTGCTACCTTAAAAGTGACCCCCACAGCGGTTTCCCCTTTAATAGTGACCCCCACAGTTCCCTGACTCCTTAACAGTAACCTCCACAGTTCCCACCCCTTTAACAGTGACCTCCACACCATCAGCCCCTTTATTAGTGACCTCCACAGTACCACATCTCCTTAACAGTGATTTCCACAACAATCTGCCCCCTTAACAGTGGCCTCTACAGAAATTTGCCCCTTAACACTGACCTCCATAGCGGACTGTACCGTTAACTGTGACTTCCACAACAATCTGCCCCCTTAACTGTCACCTCCACAGCACTCCGCTCTCTTAACAGTGTCACCAACAGCGCCCTGCCTCTTTAAAGCTGACTACAGCAGTGAAGAAAAATGGCTGGGTTGTTATGGAAACCTGATCTAAAACTGTGTGTATGTGGAGACTAAGGGTCTCTTGGCTGATAAGGGTTATGTGACCGTGTGAAATGAGGAGAAAGACCTGCAGGCTTCTATTGGCTAATGTGGGTCATGTGATGTGCCATATTTGCATTTTTTTTTATATACAGTATATTTTTTTTATATCTCAGGAACAGTATGTCCTAGAGAGCTGAGACCCGGTCTAAAACCTTCCCGGACACCTGATGCACCTGTGTGCCAAATTTCGTGATTGTAAATGCGACTGTGCAGATTCCTTTAGTGGACATACATACATACATACACTCAGCTTTATATATTAGAGATTTTTATTTTTTATTTTAAAGCATTTAATAGCATGGGACCTCTTCTTAGGTAATCTGGACAACCCCTTCAAATCCCTATACAATGAGCTCCCCCCGTGCCATAAAATGGCAAAACTTTATCATAACGATATGTCTTTATGAAGGAAAGTTTTGAAGCTCTGTATGAAGAAGTCCCTGCACACCTACTTTATTCCCTCTCTGCCCCTCCACCGATTCCTTGCCAGTTTGCATGTCACTTCTGCTCCCCTCCCATCACTTGGTAATAGGAGGGGGGAGGATTAGGTACATTTCCCTGCCCCTCTCCATTAAAGGAGTTTTCCCATCTCAGAGAATGGGCACATATCGCTAGGATATATACTCCCTATTGTCTGATAGGAGCGGGTCCCACCGCTGAGACCCGCACCTACAATGAGAACGGAGCCGGCAAACGAGCGGAGGGCGTCCTGCGCATGCGCAGCCACCCACAATTAATTTCTATGGGACTGCCGAAAATAGCCGAGCGCTGGCTCGGCTATTGCCATCTGCTCCATAGAAATGAACGGGAGCATGGGCTGCGCCTGCGCGGTGGGCTCCCGTTCACTTCTATGGGAGCAGCGCTTGACTGCTGGACAGCCACAGCGCTCCCCGCTTCGTTCGCGTTGTAGGTGCGATATGCCCCCATTGTCTGAGATGGGAATACCCCTTTACCATCTTTAGCACCACAGACTATCATGAATATAAAGTGCTTTCCAGGATCACGAACCATCTGTAAATTCCTGGTCATTAATAGCAGAAGTCAGTGATTAGTTTCTGAAGCTGCGGCCGTGCAGTTTTTCCTTACAATAATGTTCATGCCGCTGTTCTTGTCTTTATTCTGCGCCATAGTCACATGTTACTCTTCATCTTTACTATTCATTTTTTGGTTTTTGCATCTTAGTATTTTTTTGTTACAGCAAGTTATACAGAGAAAAAAAAAGCTGAGAAAGAGGTTGAGGTGTTGTCTGGTAAACCACCAGAGCACCACGGATAATGGCTATCGCTATTAACCTCTTCATCATCATATTATATAGGGTATTATCAACTAAACCAGGAAAAAAGGCCACTACGGATACTACCAGGAACACAATTACTAATCTTAAACCCTAAAAATTATTTATATATTAACAAAGGGGTTTTCCATCTTTTGGGGCCTTGCAGGCTACCCCACCCCCCACTTGGCCGGACTTGCGAAAGGAATGCTTCCTTACTAACATGTTCCCCACTGCCGGGTTCTGGTTCCTTCGCTCCCCTTCTGCCACTGCAGCGTTCTGGTCTCCGTGTTTCAACATCTGGTTTGATAGCTGATGCAACCAATCACTGGCCGAAGTGGTGATGCATTCTCCTTGCTTCACACCAATGGGTCACGTGATGCAAGGTGGACACATCACTGCTGTGGCCAATGGTTGGCTGCAGCCGCTGGACCAGAGCGATGTAGTGGAGGTGGGGTCGCAAAGGAGCAGGAACTCAATGGCAGGGTGCAGGTAAGTATGCTTCACACAGCAGGTCTGACCATGTGGTGGTTGGGGGTTTGCTTGAAAAGCCCCCTAAGATAGAAAATGCTTTAAAGGGAAGATCATCAGTACTGCCAGCAGGTGGCAGCATCACACTAGAAACTTTTGAAGCCATTTTCTGGCTTTCTTGGAGCCATTTTTCAGGGTGTAAATGCTTGTCTAGCATTTTTACAGCCCCTTACAGTTGTCCCAAATTTAATGAGCCCTTTCTCAATAATGCCCATTATTCACACATTGTAGAGCTGGAATTAAAAGGGTCATTGCATGAGAAAGCAACTCATTCCAGGTCTTCTGTCGGGAGTGTAACACTTCCGTTTGGGATGCTCGATATCAGTATTTAGAATCCAATCTGCCCATCTTGTATTGGCGGATGTACGAGGTGCTATAATAAAGCTGTCACTACTGACAGCTGTTTTCTTTGGATATCTCAATAGTATTTTGTACTAATCAAAATAGTTCCTGAAAATAGTATCCTGCTGCATGGCGAGCCGGTGCTGGGCGCAGGCGGTAATTACATAGCTGACTTATAGTAAAGAACATCCATATGCTGTTTTTGTAGGTTTTTGCACACATCACTATAGAAATATATAATACGTGCATTCTGCGGGCAAATTGTTTTCATATAAATTATGCAGTGATCCTACTTAAAAGAGTTTTTCAGGATCAGCATATTGATAGCCTATTCTCACATCGGTGTGGGTTTGATGCCGAGAACTACCTCTGATTAGCTGTTTGAAGGGGCTGTGATGCTCATGCGAGTGCTGTGACCTCTTCACTATTTACCTCGGCCCACATATCACATCAGAGTTTGCAGTACAGCTGGAGAGCACCTACTACCATCATGCATAGTGCAGAGACACACGGTCCACACAGGGTGTTATTAGCTACCATGGCCAATCCACCTGTTATTCATGGAGGGAACATTGTCCAATCCTCTGTATGTCCAGGACATCGGGGAACCTGTCCTACTGCCTTTTTTGGCTTGGAAGACGTGGTGGTCCAACAAGATAATATCCGCATAACATGCTCTGGCAGCTACCCTGGCCAGTTCGATCGACAGATCTCTCCCCAATTGAGAATGTCTGGGACTGGATGGGTTGACAAATATCCCATGCACAGCAGCCAACAACCCGCTTGGTTGAACTACAGGTCCAAGTAGAAAGAGCTTGGAATGACCACAGGAGGATACCCAGCATCTGTATGACCGCTGCCATACCAGAGTGACCGCCTGTATTGTAGCAAGGGGGGAATTCACCCAGTATTAATGTGACCCTGCCTCACCCTATACCCTTCTTCAGGACACAAAATTAAGGGAGCACCACCTTGGTTGTGTGATGATTGACCAAGCACCACCAGCAGTTTATACTTGTCAATCACAGCTCAATCACATTAAGTTTTCCAGGAGCATTTTTTTCAGTAGTGTATTCGTGTAGGGGAGCTTCGGTGCTCTGGCTTGTAAATGATATAATTCTGGCTGTGTGCTTCCCCACTAGAGGGAGCTCACGGTAGGTGGCTTCATACAGCTAGCATCAGACTTAACGGAAGGAGGAGCTGTATAAATCTGTATACAGTGAGCTCCCACTAGTGGCGGTTGTAGGTACCCATTACCCAGCATCACAGCAAGTAGGGGAAGAAGTTCAGTGCCAGGCCCCCTCACTGGCCCTTGGAATGTATATGACCCACCTCTATGGTAGGCATGCCATTACTTTTAATAAGTACAAGGAACATTAGAATTGAATAATGCTATAGACATTCTATGCAATAACTGGGTAATTTTACTAGTATACATGACATGTGACAAAGACCCATGGGGGGGGGGGGGTGTCTTTTGATTAAGGGATGGATACCTTTTTACAAGTGAAGTGCTGCCACGTTCTCTAGAATTGAATGTAAGACTCTTTTCTACATTTTAGCATGCCACTGGCTACTGAAGTAAGACTGCAATGTTTTCGGTGACTTTTTAAAAAGTTTCAGTTGATAAATTTGATGTGAACCTCATTAACATAAACAACAATGCCCACAAACCCACTTTTCAAGAGTAGGTAGAGCAGCAAAAATAAAAATGCAAAAAGTTGCTAAAGGTGGTGGCCAAAATATGTGCCTTATTTTTGCCAAAATGATGGCAGAAATGTCATGATAAACTTCACCCTATATACTTTAAATGATAGAAGAGCCATTTAAAGGTCATTAAAATAAAGACATGTCTCCGAGTTTCCCTCAGCCGGAGGATTTACAGTACACACAAACTACTCTCATCTGGCACAAGCTTCTCCCTCTGAATAAGTCATCACATCTGCTGAATATTTATGGGGCAGTCTTCGCCCTGGTGCACAGGACCACACAAACTGTAAATCTTGTCAACTGCGCGTGACTGCCCATGACCATGAGAAATGTCATTACTGTAATATACTCTACCTGTGTTACATGTGATGTACTTCCTTATGGAATCTGAGGTGTCGTGAAGGAAGATTAATGCACGTCTAACTAATATTACATGTCAATTCTGGTCTACGGTGATGTAAATGTAATGTGTACCTAGTATATAGTGGAGTTGGTTATTTTGGATTTATGATATTAACGTTGTAAATTCTATATAATCTGGAGAAATACTATTGTAGATATTGTATGAATCAATAAATATTGGATTATTAATGGTGGTATGGAATCATATTTGGTAATAGTGCTATGGTCTAATTACAGGGTAATGCTATGGGCTCATTATAGGGTAGTGCTGTGAACTCATTACGGGCCAGTACCATGGACTCATTATAGGAAGGTGCTATGGACTCATTATAGGAAGGTGCTATGGACTCATTATAGGAAGGTGCTATGGACTCATTATAGGAAGGTGCTATGGAGCTTTGGACTCATTATACGATAATGATATGGACTCATTATTGGTGTCTCAATATGATTCTTGTCAGGACAGAGGAGCACCGAGTACCCCTACATGAAAGAAAAGGATTATACAGGATTAAAAAAAACTGGCCCACAAACATCTCTCCCCATCCACATGTATTCCTATGTATTAGGGTAAGTCATTGCCCGTCTCTCCAATAGTGAGCGTATGGTTAAATGTGTGTATTGCGAAACACATTTAACCCATCTAAAATAATTCTATGTTATTTTATGTTTAGTATTTAGATGTACACTAAATTTTAGACATTAAAATTTGCTGTGATCTGTCCAGACGGTGCATGAGTTCAGCAGATGAGAGATTCATGTTTGCAACTTGTTTGCAATCCACTGAGCATCCTGTAGAGGGCACTCTTGTATTAGGGAAGACATTGCCTCGTAGATCATTGAAAAATAAAAAACTAATATTCAGCCGTAGTCCACAGGACTAAATCAAATTGGAGTGAAATATGCACTCGCGGTGGAGACTGTTTAACCCTTAGAGCATTTCCGATTTTCATTTGCACCAATACCATAAGATCTAGTTATTATTGTAGTGATGGTTTAAAATAAATTTCTAATGATCAGCCCTGACATGATGTTTATCACAAAACCTGCTACAACCATGCCTTACTTCAATGACAATTTACTAAGGGCAAACTAATTTTCGAAATTTGTCCTTTCACATAGTTGTCCCAGATTCCCCTGACAATAAGGGTTACAGAGATCATACACATCCCAAAGTACAGATTTTTCTGACGATGCCAAAACTTGACCCAGGCTAATGACCCAGTGTAGCCAACATCATACGGATCAGGCAACAATAACAGGGAGAATGGGACAAACTGACAATTAGAAGTGTCTAGTATGACACAAGGAGATGTTGGATCTCTCTATGATGAGCAAAATGCTGTGCTTTTGTACAGTATTCTGGCTGGAAAAATCTATCTATCTATCTATCTATCTATCTATCTATCTATCTATCTTATCTAATCTCTGGGGTTGGTTAGTTTTTCCAGATATGGAGCCAGTTTGTATTTTAGGCTCTGGTCAGTGATGCCGTGATGCTCTTATGTTGTTCCTCTAGAGTCTAGACACTGAAATATTTCTCTTTGCTCTTGTGTATTGTCTTCTGCATTTCCCCTTTTGTCAAGCTGTCAGGCTGGGTTTGAGTGACTTGTTCTGGGGTGCTTTGTATTCCTGAGGCTTCTTGGTATAGCAAGGCTTTGTGATGGTAGGTGCTTGGACTGCTGGTATGTACAGTAGATGGGCCCAGAATGATAGCACCCTCTTCTGGATAATAAGGTGTAGTAGAAATCTGACCAGCTGCACTTGGCAGGTATTGTTTGAGGTAGTCCATTGGACTTGGAGAAGGTGTATGCGGAATTCCAGCTTTTGCATGTCTTGCTTTTCCGTATCCCTATGATTTGTTTAAAGCTCCCTGACGGGCTGATTTCTAAGCCCAGGTAGGTGTACCTGTTGGTTTCTGTAAGTGGAGCGTTATTTAGCTGGTAGAAAGGATGCCGATTGGTTTCTGGTTACTGTTCTGGAAGACCATGATGTTGGTTTTCTTTGGCTTGATGGGCACTTGGAGACCATTTTTGGTTGGTGATAGCAGAAGGAGGTCATCTGCGGGATACCGCAGGAGGATGAGACCTGGGGATGAGGAAGACTCCAGATCCACTGCCAGCTGATTGCTGTAGATGTTGAAGCGCATTGGACTTATGCTGCAGCCCTGACTCCTTGGCACTGCGTGAAAGCCTTTCTCATCAGCATTCGTTCTCAGTGTAAGAGCTTTTGATGACATCATATGCTTTTCTTCTTCTTCCTCCACTTTCTAGAGGTTTCAGGAATAGGCCTGGGTGCCACACGGAGTCAAAGACCTTCTTAAAGTCCACAAAACAGGTATAGATCTTTCCATGCTTTATATTGTGGACGTCGCTCTTGATGAGGCTGTGCAGGGTGTAGATGTGGTCTATGGTGGGGTTGTTTGACATAAAGCCTTCTTAGCTTTTGCTGAGTATGTAGTGCTGGTGAGGAAGCTGAAGATCCTATTATTCAGGACACTGTTGAACAGTTTCCTCAGGTTGCTGCTGACACATATCCCTCGGTATTTGGCTGGGTCGTACTTGTCTGCTCTCTTGTCTATAGAGGTTAGGAGGTCTTGGTTCCAACTCTGAGGGAAGTAGCCGGCAGTCAGCACAATACTGAAGAGCATTTCAATTGCAGCCTGGATATCTGGCAGACTGTATTTTATCATTTCCGGGAAGATCCCATTTCTGGCCCACCTGTGATACCAACCTCCATCATTCCTCCACCACTGCCATTCTGAAACTGTCCAGGTCTACGTCCTGCTGCTCATACAGGAAATGCCCTCTCAGCCAATCACTGTCCACAGTTGTGACCCGCCTCAGCAAGTGATTGGCTGAATGGGAATTTCCTGTGTATCAAGATAGAAGCAGGAGGTAGAGAGCAATGATGGACACCATGGTACTGGAGGATTGGTGGAAATATCTATTTTTCTATTTTTTAAGCCATACTGAGCCCGCTGACACCAATTCTTGTTGCACTGGCGAAGCCTTTCTAATTAATGTACCTGTCACCAGGTAAGTAGGCTACTAGAACACAGGGTTAAGGATTTTATAATCTGTGGCAATTGTTCTCAGACCATTCACTTGTATAATTCAGGTTCCTTTATATGGGAACGTTCCTGTATGTACAGTACAATATACAGCCAGGTTTATAGATGCCATCTGCTTGTTCACAAGCACTTCTGTGGTGAGGAAATTTTTCAACAGATGTACCATTTAGGAACTGTTAATGTCCTCTACAATTTAAAGATAATCTAATATTGCAATTTTCCACATTTAGAGGAAGGTGAAACCTTTAAATATGTTCTGTCTCTGTGGAGCAGTTTAATATGGTGCAGAATCTGTGTGCGGACAGACAGCATATTTCAGCAAATAATCTCTGCCTTACATTTTAACACCGTAGTGGCCTCTTATTGTGCGCTTTTCTACTGGTACCACCAAGGCTTCAAGGCAATATCTTATAGCTTCAGAGAAATAATTACTGCAGCATGAAAATAGGAGAGAAATTTCTATACATTTTCACATAATTGTCCAGGAAAAAATATTACAGACTGACCAGATCATCTGATCAGACCGAGAGGCAGATGACCAGGGACAATCCTGATAGGATCATGGTCATACCAAATACAATACTCACAAATTTGGGATATTTGGCTTTCGGATTAAATTTATGGAAAACATAAAAAGTTAACACTACAGTGATTTTACAAAAAATGTAAATGTCTAGAAAACTTGTCATGTGGCCTTGAGCGTCAATTACAGCTTGACAACAACGTCTCATGCTGTTCACAAGTTGACTTATTGTCTGCTGAGGCATGGCATCTGCAATGAGCAGGACCGTGGTACGGTTAGGCGGACGCCAAAATTATGCAGTGGGTCAGGATAAGTGTATATAAGTCTTTAGTTTTTGTTTGTGACGCCAATTGCAGTCTCAGGGCCCTTTAAGGTGTTGCAACTCACGTACCAGGTTAGGAATGCCAGAGTGGTGTAATGTCTCTGTGTGATAGTAGGTATAGTGTCAACGGTGTCTCCTACCTTGGAATGGCTGGACTCCTGGAACCTGGCTCACTTGCAATTAATGAGTGTTGCTAGTAGGAGTAATTGAGGAACTCGGTAGTAATGAATCAGATCCAGACTTGAAATATAATTCAACTTGTCTTTACTTGATGCAGCATTAATCCATATGAGATGCAGCAATAGTCTTGGGTCCCAGCAGGTATTGGCAATGTATGGCAGGGATCAATATCTCTTCTGCTCCTATCATGTGCCTGGAGAATATGGCAGGAATCTGTCTTCTGCTCTGTCTATCTTCTGCTGTGTATGGGACTGACTAGCTGAGGAGGAATTTGGCTTCTCCTGGTCTCTGGATAGTTTATCACAGGGAATGGCTCTTCCTGGAGTTCTGGAGGTGGCTGCTTGCTTGTCAATCAGCTGAGGCTGAAGGCTCAGACTGGGGATGAAGATCTTTGGTCTCAGCCGAGACTAGATCCTGGGTTAGGGTCCCTATTTCTGGGAGCTCCTACCAGCACAACCTTCCCCAAGCCGGGGTGGCTGGCACACTCACTCTAACTTCCTTTCCACCCCATGAGGCAGCATGTGGGAACATTCCACACCTCCTCAAAGAGGGGGGAGCTAAACTGGAATGTACTATTCCAGTTTAGATATGCTGAACTGAACTAAAGCTCTGCTGACACATTGCTGACACCTGCTGGTGTACATAGAAAACTACAGCAAATACATGTAACAGGCTTAGAAACTGCACATTTGTGAGGGATATTGAATAAAATCACATTAAATGACAAGGCACATGTTACCAACAAATAGTAGCGGGGAGAAAAGAGTTTAGTAACATAACTCTGGGATGTTACATTCACTCTGCTTGAAGGGCAGCCCTTAGGTCATTGAGGTTCTGGAGTACAGAGTTATGAGTCTCTACACAGCGACTCAGCTGATCCCATAGGCTTTCAATGGTATTCGGGTCTGGAGAAAGTGCAGGGCACTCCAGTTATGGTACCCCAGTCTCCAATAGCCGTTCCCTAATGATGAAGATGAAATTAGGCCTATGTTGTTCATGCAGAGTAACAATGACTGAATTACTGATGCTATTCAAGTAGTATGGGTTTGTCACCACCATTCACAAAGTGTAGGGCAGTTCTGTATTGACTAGACACACCTGCACACACTTTAACACCACCACCACCAAAGGCAAATAGTGGCTGATGCATAGCGCTCACCTTGACGTCTCCAACATCATTGTAGGCCATCATTTCTGCTGAGCGTGAATTGACTTTCATCAGTGAACACCACTGATGCCCACTGGTCCCTTGTCCAGTGTAGATACTCCCTGGTCCATGCAAGATGATGACACCTTTGGTCAGGTCCCCTTGCAGGTCGTCTAGCACACAGCCCATGCTGATGTAAATGGTTTTGAGTTGTCTGACAGGAAACTTGGGTGCTTCTCACCTCCCTTAAATTTGCCTGGAGTTGTGTGGCATTCATCATCCGGTTCCGCAGGGCATTGGTCACAATTAAGTGATCATCAATGTGGGATGTGACTGAAGGATGTCCACTTATATGCCTTTCTGTGACTCTTCCAGTCTCTCTGTATCTCTGTGTGACACGCTAAGCTCAGTGGCCACTTCTTTCTGAGAACATCCTGCTTGAAGCCTCGCAGTGGTGAGGTACTCTTGATCAATTGTTAGGTGTCGTCTTTGTCTCATGATGTCAAAATGTGAACAGCATGATGAGGAGGACTGTTTAAATACCAATTCTACTTGAACCAGGACATTTTTTTGGAAGATTCATGGATCAAACATCTGCTGTGAATTGTTAGCGAACAGCAAGTTTTGCAAAAAATAATTGAAACATTGAACAGTTGGACATGTGAATTCCGAAGTTTAGAGAAGGCCACCTTAAGTTCACCTGTAAAGGTTAGAGTGTGTTTTAAGTTCATCCTGAAATTTCACCCACAGGCCAAATATCCCTTACTTTTTGTGAGCAGTGTATATATAGGCTGTTTTAATATCAGATGGGTGGGAGTCTAAATCAGGGTCCTCCACCGATCAGCTTTTTGTGCAAATGCGGTGTCCTCTTTACTGTTTAACTGTCAGATTATATGCAGCACACTGCATCAAATTGGTCTGGATAGCTGTCGTCACAGAAGGCAGCCTCTTCTAAAGATAATGCACAAGAAATCCTGTAAACAGTTTGCTGAAGACAAGCAGACTAAGGACATGGATTACTGGAACCATGTCCTGTGGTCTGATGAGACCAAGATAAACTTATTTGGTTCAGATGGTGTCAAGCGTGTGTGGTGGCAACCAGATGAGATGTACAAAGACAAGTGTGTCTTTCCTACAGTCATGCATGGTGGTGGAAGTGTGATGGTTTAGGGCTGCATGAGTGCTGACGGCTGTGGGGAACTACAGTTCATTGAGGGAACCATGAATGCCAACATGTACTGTGACATACTGAAGCAGAGCATGATCCCCTCCCTTCGGAAACTGGGCCGTAGTATTCCAACATGATAACGACCCCAAACACACCTCCAAGACTACCACTGCCTTGCTAAAGAAACTGATGGTAAAGGTGATGGACTGGCATATCTCCAGACCTAAACCCTATTGAGCATCTGTGGGGGCATCCTCAAACGAAAGGGTGGATGGAGCAAGGTCTCTATGATCTACCAGCTCCGCGATGTCATCATGTAGGAGTGGAAGCGTATTCCAGGGTCAACCAGTGAAGCTCTAGTGATCTCCATAGAGTTAAGGCAGTGCTGGAAAATAATAGTGGGTGGTACTGTTGCCAGGGGTTGAGACATTAATGGTTGTGTATTGAGTTATTTTGAAGGCACACCAAATTTACACTGTTATACAAGCTTCACACTGACTACTTTACATTGTATCAAAGTATCAGATCTGCAGTGTTGTCCCAGGAAAAGATATAATAAAATATTTACAAAAATGTGAGGGATGTAATGACTTTTGTGAGATACTGTATCTTTATTGTTTTCTATTTTATGCATCTGCATATAAGTTTTTATATTCGGCAAAGAAGCTCATCTTCTATATTGTGCGAGAATTGACTCTCAGAACCGTTCTCTTTATGTAATTACTCATTAAGGTTCTTCTTTACTTCATTGATGTGGAGTAAAAGTTTCTTTACGCATCATTTTAAATCTTTATGAACAGATAAAGGATTCTTCCTGAGCAGTAAACAGAGGAAGAGACGAGCTAATTGGCAGGATGGAATAACATTACCCCTTTCACAAGGACTAATTAGCTTCTTCTGTGATACCAGCTAATCAATAAATCTCAGTTTCTACAGCATGTCAGATTGCCATCATGAATGTGTTTTCAATAGCATGCGACCATCTCTCAATAGTCTCCAGGAGCAAAAGTTCAAGTGCTAAACTACAGAAAGATACTTTTCTACCAACTGGCCGATCATAGATTTATCTGGCGGCATAATAAGTTTCAAAGAGTGAGCAAGCTGTTGTATGCATCCTTTACAAATCAGAAGGATTAGGGAATAAAGTCCTGTTATCATCTACTAAACCCATAACAGCTTAGAACTGCATAGTTACTGCTGGAACTTCTGGAACCTGCATTCAATGTATGTCTACACTTTATTATATTGACCCTTTTAAACAGTGAGGGTATGGAATCTACTAATATATCATCTTCTATTTGTGAATACTGTATCATGCTAAATTGGAATACTTGCCTACACGTAAGAAAAAGTTCCAGAAAGACTTAAGACGTGGCAGCTCCCCCCTCCCCTTTCTTTCCACCCTTAACTACAGTTCACGTCCCAATAATGACTACAAGTACCTATAGGGAATTGAACAATGATTTTTGGGATATAGAGCTGCTTCCCTTCACACATCCATAAATGAAATTAAATTCTGGTCACCACTAGAGGGAGCTCACTACATACATATTTGTACAGTCACAGTACAACACATGCGGCAAGCCTTAAAATAAATCAGCAGCATTGTTTTTCACATTTCTTCTAAGAAAGACTAATATTAACTGCCATAAAGATTGGCATGAAAGCATCTAAGAAAAAGCATGGTTATCTAAGCCTTGGGAATAACAAGGAAGCTGGTAGTAAATTACAGGTTTTATTGTTCCAAATGTAGCTGAAAAATGTGCAACATCCCAAGAAAACCTCACTGGAACGGCATCTACTGTTGACTGCATGATCACTGACCATTCCATTGTTTGGGCTAACTGCATGCAATAATACACTGTGTATGTGTGAATTGTTTGGGGGAAAAAATGTTGTGGTAATTTTCCCTTTAAAGCCCAGATTTGTGACTTTCTTTACCCAAGTGGAACTAACAGTGCACCGGGCCACACAAAAAAGCACACAAGGATGCAGTCTATTGCAAGCTCTCTCCAAAAACAGAAGGGCCCCCATGAACCTATCCCTGAGGCCCTGTGAAGATCAGAAAAAGGTGTCCATCCTTCATTGAAGCTTAATAAAGAACCAGGTTGTGTTCTACCTCATTGGAAAACACCCCAATGTCCACAAGGAGCCAAAAGTTTAGGTCTGGCCTCCACAAGGCAGACCATAGGGATTGCAGAGAGGTGAGGAACCTCATGACCAAACCCCCATACTTCAAGCAGGGACATTTCATAAGGGTACCTAATTATGCATGGTCTTTTTGACAAACATGGAATGTGAAACCAAAATTAAATAAAAGTGAATGTTCACGAGTTACTATCAGAATTATAAAAATGTATCATCATGCCAAGCCAGAAAGCCCATAATACCGGAAGGTGCATGAAACTGGGGTGGGGTTTAGGTAAGTATACAGTACATATTCCCAACAATTTTGTTGAAGATAACCAGGGGCGAATTGGCCATAAATACTACATTAAAATTTCCCATTGTGCCGATGCGTGAATACATATTTATATCACCAGATGCCAGCAAAACATTTCATGGGCTGCAATTCACATCTCAGGCACTAGGTGGCCATACATAGACACATACAGCATACATATCTCTGGACATAGTACCACAAAGGCTGTTCATCTCATACTACACACCTCAGGTGTTGAGACAAAAGGTACGTCTGTAGCTGAATGGGTTACTATTGTAGAACTGAGAGGTTGGGGCTGATATGTTCGGTAGCATGATGATTACCTGAGGTTTTTTGTAACGTACCTGTCACGTACCTGTGACAGGAGTCAGAAGATCTAAGAGACTGGCTGCATGTGATGTGATCTGACAGCCTCTCTGGTTTCACCTTTCTGTGTTGTTGCTGGGTCTGACCACACCTCTGGTCTCAGGTGTAGCTTTAATGTTCATTCTAACTCCTCTATTTAGTCTGGCCTCACCCATGATGCTATGCAGTTGATAGCTCCTTTTAGGTTGTGAACAGCTGGTGTCTGGTTCTCCTCTGAGTTCCTGCTCGTCTGCATACTTTGGAGTTAAGTGTTTTTTTTCCTTATTTCTTGTTTGTGGATTTCCCCTACCTTTTGGTATTAGGCCCGAGGGAGTCTCTTGTTCCTTCAGCTGGGAAGGAACAGGTCATCTCTGGTCCTGACACTATTTCCAGGACCCTTTAGGGTCAGATAGGGCCCTAGGTTACAGCGTATGAACATTCCTACCATCAAGGTCTGTTCATACTTATAGTAGTCAGGGCTTAGTTTAGGGATTCAGTAGTTGGTGACATTTTCCCCTTTCCCTAGTTTCCAGGCTTAGTACCTTTTCCTATCCCTCTTGTTGTCAGTGTGGAGTTATCTACCCACATTGCGCTGTGACACTACCACTGATATTGATACCGCATCATTACTGACGCCTGTGAAGGTAAGATGACTGGATGGTTAAACTTTACCACTGAATTGCTAATGTTTTCTGTTTGGTTTCTTTTGAAATACTGCAAAATCCATTGCTGCAATCATCTACCCTGGTATTTGTTGTTGTTTCCATATCAACTGTGTAGCCTAGGTAGCATGCCTTCTCTCCTTACCATTACTTGCTTTCTGCTGAGATCTATGTCTACATATGAGGAATGCATATTCAAGTTGAGATTGTAGACATCATCATATAAGCAGTGGGGTGAGGGTGTCACAACTACAGATGTGACCACAGAGCTTAGACAGGGTCCGCCTGGCCGCCAGTCACTATAATAATGGAGGCAGAGGTCCAGCAGTAGACATCCAAGAAGAGTCACATCAGTTGCTGTTCCAGATCATCACTTTGAGACACACATTTTTAATTTTCTGTGCTGATTATATATACAACAGATGCAATTTATAGTAGATATCGCTTTTGCCTTGAGTGTTGGGTGCCATGTGTGATACCACCAAGCCACCTTCTCTTGGTCAGCATGTTTAGAAATTCAGGTCTTGAATTTTGGCTCATGGTAAATGAAAGCCCTAGGGTCCCTCAGTATCGGTTTCTATGGTGGTCCTGGGGTACTTCATCCTAACGTTCACTTTGTATGTTCCTTTCATGTTTGCCTATTCCTTCCCTCGTTGAGCAGAACTTCTGTGTATGGTGTTTGAGGGAAATTAGATTGCAAGCTTCTGTAGGACAGGCTAAGCATACTTAGTGAATATACTTGCTGCCTATCAAAGCATCATAACTCTCTTCTATACAATACTATGAGCCAAAGGAGGACTTAGAATGGAAAATGATATGTTTTTCATAGAAGCACATTCCATAACATGGATAAATGCATGGTGATTGGAAGCTATACATTGCTGTGCTGTGACAAACCATAAAAGAATGGATGAAAGGCATGGGTTTGGTATCTCAAATCATTCGGCTGAAGTGACATGTTTTTCCATCGCTGACCTGTAGGGGGCAGTGTTTGACTACATGATTGGAGTCTTGGCCTCTTTTGCAAAGCAAGGGCTATTTAAAATCTGCTAAATAACACTAAAACAGCAATTGTTCTCATAAAATAGAGAGAAAGGCACCTGTTTTGCTATCTTGTATAATTAGTACACCTACATGTGGCAGGGATCCCTGACATCCGCATACAAGATTTCTGAGTAATAACATCACTTTGAATTTGCTAAGAACTGACTATACTCTACGTAGGCCGAGAAGGTGCGCGGTTATGATTTCCAAACAAACACAGGAAAGGACTTCATTTGCCATTAGCTGTCATTAAGCATTGGCCCCGTGATTCACCGATGCCCGTGAGCCCCGTACACACAGTAATCCTTTTTATTAATATACTAAAGTCAGTGGCAGGGAATGCTGAAGAGAGGTCAAGGAATATAAAGAGTGAGCAGTCACCTCGGCTATAGCCATCAGAAGGTCACTGAGCACGTGTGAACCTGGGCTGATTCCATGCTATGACTTTTCCTGAAACTTGACTGGAATGGGTCATAGGTGTCATGAGCTGATAGATGGATTTAATGCCACTGCCTCGCCTTTCTCCAATAACCTTTCTGTAGAATGGATGCTATGGAACATGTCCGTTTGCTATCTGTGCCGTTAATGAATGTCTTTTTCACAAGGGTCTGGCAGGCCTCTCATTCAGCGATTCTGGAAATCCCTCTCTGTAAAAGGCAGCTGGCTGGTGCGGGACCTGGAATACAAAAGATAGCAAATATGCGTTGAAGGGCTCATGCACACGCATTCTTTGCAAATCGAATGCGGACCCGTTAATTTTGCAAAAGATGCTGAAAGCACACCATGCTGACACTTCTCACCTATCCTGGGTAGAGTGCAGGGGTGCACCCTCTGCAACGGGGCCCGGCAGGAGGCCCACTGTACTCACATGTAATGGGAGCGCTCTGACGGGGCCCGGCATGAAGTCAGTGACAGCGCTCTTCAAACATGTATAATATGCGCCCTGGGCGCAGAAATAAGAGGGAGCGCAGAGACAGGGGGGGCGCATACTCACTGCCGGGCTGTTGTCTCCAGAGTGAAGCAGGGAGCCCTCTCCACTCCCTGCTTCACTTTTCTTCTGCGCTCCGGCGCTCCCCCTGCAGGCCGCACATCATGCTGCTGGCAGTAGGAGGAGAGCTGAAAGCCCGGGAATCGACATTGAGCACAGCCAGCAGCGCGATGTGAGTGTGGGAGCGCGTCATCAGGGAAGAAGGTAAGTATGTGTTTTTTTTTTTTACATAAAGGTGCAGACTGGAGGCAAAAGGGGGGCAACCACTAGAGTGAGGGGGCACAAACGTAGGCATCTTTACTGAGGGGGTACCTAATCTGGAATTACTACTGTGAAGGGCCCCCTAATCTGCCATAACTACTTTTGAGGGGGCACCCAATTTGGCACAACTGCTGTGAGAGGGCGCATATGTGGGCATAACTACTGTGAGGGGGCACATATGTAGGCATAACTACTATGAGGGGGCACATATGAAGGCATAACTACTGTGAGGGGGCACATATGAAGGCATAACTACTGTGAGGGGGCACATATGAAGGCATAACTACTGTGAGGGGGCACATAATCTGTCATAACCACTGTGAGGGAGCACATATCTGTCCATAACTACTGTGAGGGGGCACATATCTGGGCATTACTACTGTGAGGGGGCGCATATCTGGGCATATCTACTATGGGGGGGCACATATCTGGCCATAACTACTGTGAGGGGGCACATATCTGGCCATAACTACTGTGCGAGAGTCACATATCTGGGCATTACTACTGTGAGGGGGAACATATCTGGGCATTACTACTGTGAGGGGGCACATATCTAAGCATATCAACTGTGAGAGGGGCACATATCTGGGCATAACTACTGTGAGGGGTGGAACACATCTTGTATACCTACTGTGAGGGGGCACAAAAGTGGGCATAACTACTGTGACAGGAACAAAGGTGGGTATAACTGCTGTGAGGGGCCACAAGGAGGACATAACTTTTGTGAAGAGGCCACAAGGTGGGCTTAATTACTGTGAAGGGCCACAATGTGAGCATTAGTACTGTGTGGCAGCACTTAGGGGAAATGTCCTAGATTACCCTGCTATACATTGGCATGGCTTAGTCTTACAGGACCAGCACAGCGACCCCTGTTGAATGGATTAGGCAGTGGCTGAGGGACAGACAACAGAGGGTTGTACTCAATGGAGTATATTCAGACCATGGTCTTGTTACTAGTGGGGTACCTCAGGGATCTGTTCTGGGACTCATATTGTTTAATATCTTCAGTGAATATATTCAGTATATTGGGCAGACTAGATGGGCCAAATGGTTCTTATCTGCCGACACATTCTATGTTTCTGCTGGTGATTTAACAGGGGCAGTCACCATCTCTTCCTTATGTGATTATTCTTTTTTTCTCTATCACCACAGGGACCTTGTTCTGGATCCAGTGGACATCACGCCAACGCCAGCAACCCCCTGGATGAGGTAGGACCAGATTTTATTAGTTAGGACTGGGTGAGTGTAGCCATGCATTGGGCTTAGTGTAAAAAAAAATATTGCCGCCTCTTTTTATAAAATGTGTGTGTGGGGGGGGGGCAATCCAAAGGTTGCACTGGGGCCCATAACACTCTAGTTACACCACTGGTAGAGTGTGTCAGTTTTGGAACAACAAACCCTTTAATAATTAAAATATTTTAGGAAAGGAGCCATCATCCTGTGTCTACCTTTTCCACGGCAACATTCATTACCTTACCGGTAGGCCTCGTGTGGTTCTGTGAGGTTTTTCATTTCCTTTGTGTAAATATATAGAGAGAACTGTAATTGATACTTACAGATACAAGCCAATACTTGTGCTGCGTTACCTACTGGAGCTGCGTGCTTCTTACTGCACGATGTGTACGTGTGGATAATGACATACCTTATATATGGATGTCACAGCGAATGCCACCAGGGGTAGATACAGTTACATCTTACACCATATTACTCTCTCTTAGACGTTATAATGAATGTCTGTATTTCACGTCTTCCTACAAAGACTTTTTCACACAGGTATCAGGGTGTTTACTATGTGTAAATGTAAAGCGTGTTTTATTGGTTCTTCCCCTTAAACTTCATAAAGTTATTTAGTGATGTTTATACCTGGCCACATTTCTGTAGTATGAGGTAACTGTACATGCCTACTGACTTAGGGTTAATGCACCCGGCCGTTATCTGGCCGTTCCATGAATTGGGGACCGCAACTTGAATGGGTCCGTGATCCGTCTGTACTGCAAAAAATAGAAAATGTTCTATTTTTTTTGTGGTGTGGAAGCCTCAGTTCCGCATTGCACCTTCCGGATTCACTTCTCTTGAATGGGTCTGTGATGGGGTGCAAAAACAGCTGGGGCCCGTATATTGCAATACGGGCCTGGTCGGCACACGTTCATGTGCACAAGCCCTTAGGGGGAGCTTTATGAAGACTGGTGCTTTGTGCACTTGTCTTGATATCCCCTGCACTGCCATAGGATGCGCCTAATTTATGGCGTGGTGTACGTCTCGTTACAAAAGACTAAATGGCTGCACACCGTTATATATATACACTGACCTAAAGAATTATTAGGAACACCATACTAATACGGTGTTGGACCCCCTTTTGCCTTCAGAACTGCCTTAATTCTATGTGGCATTGATTCAACAAGGTGCTGATAGCATTCTTTAGAAATGTTGGCCCATATTGATAGGATAGCATCTTGCAGTTGATGGAGATTTGAGGGATACACATCCAGGGCACGAAGCTCCCGTTCCACCACATCCCAAAGATGCTCTATTGGGTTGAGATCTGGTGACTGTGGGGGCCATTTTAGTACAGTGAACTCATTGTCATGTTCAAGAAACCAATTTGAAATGATTCGAGCTTTGTGACATGGTGCATTATCCTGCTGGAAGTAGCCATCAGAGGATGGGTACATGGTGGTCATGAAGGGATGGACATGGTCCGAAACAATGCTCAGGTAGCCCGTGGCATTTAAACGATGGCCAATTAGCACTAAGGGGCCTAAAGTGTGCCCAGAAAACATCCCCCACACCATTACACCACCACCACCAGCCTGCACAGTGGTAACAAGGCATGATGGATACATGTTCTCATTCTGTTTACGGACTCTACCATTTGAATGTCTCAACAGAAATCGAGACTCCTCAGACCAGGCAACATTTTTCCATTCTTCAACAGTCTAATTTTGGTGAGCTTGTGCAAATTGTAGCCTCTTTTTCCTATTTGTAGTGAGTGGTACCCGGTGGGGTCTTCTGCTGTTGTAGCCCACCTTTCTTTCCCATTCAGACATTCCGTTTGGAGTTCAGGAGATTGTCTTGACCAGGACCACAACCCTACATGCATTGAAGCAACTGCCATGTGATTGGTTGACTAGATAATCGCATTAATGAGAAATAGAACAGGTGTTCCTAATAATTCTTTAGGTGAGTGTACAAACAATAAGAGCTAAGAAATGGGGGTCATTCTAGATAAAAGTGGTACAATACCGACTATAAATGAGTAATGGAAGCTCTTAGCGCACATACGTGTCGGGCCCATCTACCAGGCGCCAAGGTGGCTTCCACAGATGGGTCCCTATCACTAAAGATACTGCCTCACTTTGGACTTAATTAAGCCTACAATATTCAGGGCAGTTTAGGAACCAGCTACAAACGTACTCTGCTCAGAAGTCCCATGTAGATGGACGTCATCCTAAAAGAGGGGCTACCCTTAATATATTGCAAGAAAATTTTGACTAGAATGCCTCGTCATAAATTAGGGGCATTCTCCTGCAGTCCGTGCACCTAGACAGGAATTTACGACAGCTCAAATCTGCTGTCGATTTCTGTCTTAATTTACACCAGAAAACTGGAGTAAATGAAGGTAAATTTGTCGCTGCGTCTGGCCACACCCCCTTCCTGCCTTTGCCACACCCTCTTTTGGAAAAGGGTGAGGACAGCGAAAAAAGGGAGATGAGACAATTTTTTATATTGTCACACCTGCAACTTTTAACACCACTTTTCGGGCGAAAAAGGGAGTGATAAATCTCCTCCTTAGTTTTGGAAGAGAGAGCTCGGCTCCATTGAAGACATCATCAGGGTAAGCTGTCTTGCTACCATCACCTCGCTTCGTATCATATGGGCATCGGCCGAGTGCCATGTTGGGTGTTGGTCAATCTGGGGCTCGCCCATTTGTCTCATAACCTGTGGTGACTGTTACTTAATATTTATCTTTGTATATCTTTGTGTATATATATTTTATCATAGTTTAGTAAACTCTTTATGCACCTGTCGTATTACAAACTTCTGATCTCACGATAATACAGTAAATAATATCTGATAAATTAATGAATAAAATTAGGCATTATAAGGGCACCATAAGCATTGCCAGTGGTTTCCCAAAACTTAAAAAAAAAAAAAAACTCTAGAACTAGCCTCCAGCCTCCCTGCACGGTGCTGTGCCTCCTTCCCTGCTCTCTTAGTCCATCAGAGAATATGCTTCCGTAATTATTGCAGAGCCCCCCATGCGGGACCATATGCAGGACAATAATATTCACCTGTATAGAGCCAGCTAACGAGCGTTGGGACCACACATGCCCATTCAGAACAGTGCAGGAGGCAGCCCAACGAGCAGCACGCCGTTGATAATGTACATTATAAGCATGCAATTCAGGAACAGGGACCTATGACAAGTGTAGGACATGTCTACACAGAATGGAAAAACAATGCCCCGATGGTCACGTGACAGGCCAGCAAGACAAGAAACTGAGCCATATTTGTTCAAGTATCAAGTGTTACTGTCAAAAACCTATTTAAAGATAACCTGTCAGCAGATTTGTGCCTATGACACTGGCTGACTTGTTACATGTGCCCGCACATTGCTGAGAAAAATTAGGTTTTAATATATGCAAATGAGCCTCTAGGTGCAACAGGGGCGATGTCATTACACCTAGAGGCTCATCTCTCTCTGTAACTGCCCCCTCTTATGACGTCCACATGCCCTTGACATAGAAATAGGAAAAAAAAACAAGGTGTGTAATGTGTGAGAACAGAGGGTAAAGTCAGTGGATGCGTTTCGAGCTGTTCTATAGAAATCACAGCATATACTGTACATGCTGCAAATCAGTTGGCACTGCAGGTGTAGCGTAGCGGTGCACGTGTCCTAGGATTGGCGTCCCATGAAAATAACTGCAATAAAGGACCGGCACTCGCTATATTTTTTTTATAGCCACATAACAATATCTGTGACGCGTTTCGGCACTAACTGTGCCTTTGTCAAACAGTGTTTGTATTTGCAAGACTACGAACATTCAGTAAGGTCTCATGCGTACGGCCGTATCCATGTACATTTCATTTTTTTTCTCACTCCCATCATTAGAAATGTCTATTCTCATCTGCAAACACAAACAAGAAAAGGACCTGTTCTGAGATTTGCAGATCGGACACAGGGAACTGTGAAAAAGATATGAGCATGGCACCATAGTAAGGAATGGGATGGCACATTGAATAAAATATAGTTGTGTGTATGAGCCCTGAATATATGTAATGCACTTAGGCCTCTTTCACATGAGCGTTGCGGGAAAAGGTGCGGGTGCGTTGCGGGAACATGCGCGATTTTTCTGCGCGAGTGCAAAACATTGTAATGCGTTTTGCACGCGCGTGAGAAAAATCGGCATGTTTGGTACCCAAACCCGAACTTCTTTACAGACATTCGGGCTTGGGATTGGTGTTCTGTAGATTGTATTATTTTCCCTTAAAACATGGCTATAAGGGAAAATAATAGCATTCGGAATACAGAATGCATAGTACAATAGCGCTGGAGGGGTTAAAAAAAAAGATTTTTTTTTTTAACTCACCTTAATCCACTTGATCGCGCAGCCCGGCATCTCTTCTGTCTTCTTCTTTGCTGTGCACAGGAAAAGGACCTGTGGTGACGTCACTCCGGTCATCACATGGTCCGTCACATGATCTTTTACCATGGTGATGGATCATGTGATGACTGAAGTGACGTCACCACAGGTCCTTTTCCTGCACACAGCACAGAAGAAGACAGAAGAGATTAAGGTAAGTAAAAAAAATTTTTTTAACCCCTCCAGCGCTATTGTACTATGCATTCTGTATTCAGAATGCCATTATTTTCCCTTATAACCATGTTATAAGGGAAAATAATAATGATCGGGTCTCCATCCCGATCGTCACCTAGCAACCGTGCGTGAAAATCGCACCGCATCCGCACTTGCTTGCGGATGCTTGCGATTTTCACGCAACCCCATTAATTTATATGGGCCTGCGTTACGTGAAAAACGCACAAAGAGGAGCATGCTGCGATTTTCACGCAAAGCACAAGTGATGCGTGAAAATCACTGTTCGTGTGCACAGCCCCATAGAAATGAATGGGTCAGGATTCAGTGTGGGTGCAATGCTTTTAAAACTCGCCCGTGTGAAAGGGGCCTTACCGCTGGGGAAGTCGACAAACTATAGAGTGCAGTTTTATGCAGCCCTTACCACTTACTTTTAATATTAATATTGCAATATTAACATTGTTCTCATATTGATATTTTCTATTTTTATCATTTGCAATATTATATAAAATAATAAAGTCATAATCTGTAAATGCTAAATGTGCAAACATTAAGATCAGCAATCTATGCCCTGGTTAACCAAGGAAACGCTGTAGTGCTATGTGCTTCATGCATGGAGATTGACAGAGACATCATTTAAAGTGGTTATCCCATAATTAATGTAAACATGGAAATTAAATCACAATCTCTTTCTAACGAAGCTAGAACCAGCCCTGTACCTCACATGGATCCAGAGATCTCCCCATTCACTGCTCTGATTGCTCTGCTAGATTTATTTTAAGCTGGCAGCTCAAGGAGTGTGTCCTTTTTCAGGGGAGTGTTTTTTCTGTTGCAGCTGTCTCTCTATCAAATATCAGGGTGTGTGTCCTTTCAACACTTTCCCCTAACAAAGGTGGCGTGTCCTTTCTGCTGTAGTTCTCTTCCTGGAATTGTCAAAGTTTATAAAAAAAGATCTGGTTGGTGGCAGTTAAAGGATAGAGGATGTATGTCCACCTCAGCGATGTTACTAAGGTGGACAGAGAAATGCGGAAAAGAATAACAGCAGGTGGCGCTATACAGATAGATTTTATTGAATAACTCACTGGCTGCACAAAATATTTTAATCACATGAAGTTACAAAAGTATTCAGATGCAGGTGCGGTTTGAAAACTCTAGAATGGTTTTCGTGGGACAACCCCTTTTAAAGGAATTGCACCAAAGACACCAGTATTATATGAATGACACTACAGTTTTGGGGGCTCTGGTCCCCTGTGTATGGCCCTCAGGTTCAGTGCAACAAGGGAGTAAAAATCTGGGATTACAAGTGTTTTTTTATTTTTATTTTTTTATATGAAATAAAGTAAGAAGGGAAACTAATATATATGATACTTAAAGTCCATTAACACTTTCAGAGGCATTTTTTATGATTGCATTTTACTTATTTTAGGCTAAAAATTATTTTTTTCACTTGGTCTTTATTAAGAATTTCATCTAATTTTGTCATAAAGGGTTAAATTTTGAGCAACAATGGGATGGACCCACTGCCATCACCTCTTCCTCCCCGGTTCTTTGTCCAGCATCGCTGACTGCCATCCGAATCGCCAAGAAAGAATCCTGTGAAATAGTACTTCATTCATAAGGTCTTCTGCCATGATGATCGCTGAGAAATGGAAAGAAAACAATGCCAGCCAAGCAAAGGTTTCTCACACAACTCTGAACGACACCAAAAGCACAATAAAATGGCGCCTGTACTACTGTCCTGATCAAAAGTTTAAGAACACTTGAAAAAAATCATATTTAGCATGGCTGGGTCTTAACAAGGTTCCAAGTAGAGCTTCAACATGCAACAAGAAGAAATGGGAGTGAGACAAAACATTTTTTGAGCATTTAATTTAATGAAAACAACAAATAAACTAAAACAGGCTGTTTTGCAGCTGATCAAAAGTTTAGGACCACACCTCCAAAAAAAACTAAACCCCCCGAAAACAGAAATCCAACTTCCAAACATGAACTCAGTAATGAGTAGCTCCGCCGTTATTGTTTATCACTTCAAAAATTTGTTTCGGCATGCTTGATGCAAGCGTTTCCATGAGGTGAGTGGGAACATTTTTCCAAGTGGTGAAGATGGCCGCACGAAGGCCATCTACTGTCTGGAACTGTTGTCCATTTTTGTAAACTTCCCTTGCCATCCATTCCCAAAGGTTCTCAATTGGATTTAGATCAGGGGAACACGCAGGATGGGCCAAAAGAGTGATGTTATTCTCCTGGAAGAAGTCCCTTGTCCTGTGGGCATTGTGTACTGCAGCGTTGTCCTGTTGAAAAACCCAGTCGTTACCACACAGACGGAGGGCCCTTAGTCATGAGGAATGCTCTCTGCAACATCTGGACATAGCCAGCGGCCGTTTGACACCCCTGCACTTCCTGAAGCTCCATTGTTCCAGTGAAGAAAAAAGCACCTCAAACCATTATGGCACCCCCTCCACTGTGGCGCGTAGAAAACATCTCAGGTGGGATCTGCTTGTCATGCCAGTAACATTGGAAACCATCAGGACCATCAAGGTTGAATTTTTTCTCATCAGAGAATAAAACTTACTTCCACCTTTGAATGTCCCATGTTTAGTGCTCTCTTGCAAAGTCCAAACGAGCAGTTCTGTGGCATTCAAGGAGACAAGGTCTTTGAAGACGTTTTTTTGTTTTTGAAGACCTTCAGTCTCAGATGCCGTCTGATAGTTATGGGGCTGCAGTCAGCACCAGTAAGGGCCTTAATTTGGGTCGAGGATCGTCCAGTGTCTTGACGGACAGCCATTGGATCCTCCGGCTCAGTGCTGATGACATTTTTTTGGGTCTTCCACTTGACTTTTTT
Organism: Bufo gargarizans; assembly: GCF_014858855.1. Classification (NCBI taxonomy): domain Eukaryota; kingdom Metazoa; phylum Chordata; class Amphibia; order Anura; family Bufonidae; genus Bufo; species Bufo gargarizans. The sequence continues at coordinate 80,974,693 of NC_058080.1, forward strand.
GTTCCATAACCCTGCGTCCCACCTCAGCAGCGATGGCAGTTCAACAACCCGACCACGTTCAAAAAGGGAGAGTTTTTTTGCCTTTGCCATCACAACGTGTGACTACCTGACAGAAAATGACAATGAATCCACATCTTTGCACAGATTCACGGATACGCAAAACTCGGAAACCCGCAATGTGCGTTCCGCATTTTGCGGACTGCACATCGCCGGCACTTAATAGAAAATGCCTATTCTTGTCCGCAATTGCAGACAAGAATAGGACATGTTCTATTTTTTTCGGGATCGGAATTGCGGACCTGGAAGTGCCAGGGCCCAGGTGCATTTGCCAGGGGCGTAGTTAAAGGCTCATGGGCCCTGGTGCAAGAGTTCAGCTTGGGCCCCCCTTCCCTCAGTGGCCAGGGGCAGGGGAGCACATAGCCTACGTGCTGCCTTTTTTTTTTTTTTTTTTTAGGCAAAAATGTAAATGCCCCCACCATGCCAAATACTTAACCTAACCCCTTTCCTTCCAGCCAGAGGTGTAACTTGACCAACCTGCACTTTCTATAATAATATAATAAATATAATATTTCTATAATACCGGTGTCTTCTTATGCAGCACAAGGGTCTTTGGACCCCCTCAGGCTTCTGGGCCCGGTAGCAACTGCTACCTCTGTGACCCCTATAGCTACGCCCCTGATTTGCTCCCTTTACGTCCCCTGTAGCCACACCTCGGTCCACACACCCACCTCTTTGTACATCAACCTATAGAAATGGAGGCTCACAAAGATATAGCATTCTTCATTCTAAATTGCTCAATACAGAATAAAACCTTCAATCATGTAACAGCGGATATCATGGCAAACAACCCAGCAGATAACAGATCTCAGAAGCCTAGGTCCGTAGCAGAATGTAATACCACAGAGTCACAACCTAATAATAGTATAGCAGTGGGTATCGCACAGAGGTCAGGTATGTAAGAGTCACTGTTTAAATACCGCAGTAGCTATGTGTTGTATACATTGAAACCTAATATCTCTGTGTCCTTGTACCCTGTAGTAATGCAATCGTACCCATCTAATAGAATGCTCCAAAACACTCATCAGTGGTCAGATAATCCAACCGTTTAGAAGTAATTTATTCAGACGGCTTGTAATTCAGAAGAGATTGAATTATTTTCATTAGCAGTGAGCATTGCAGAGGGTATGAACAGTTGCTATTAGCGGAGAGGTGCAGCAGTTCAATTGCTGAGAAAAGATTTCATTTCTACCAACTGGCCGGTCAAAGATTTCCTTCAAACCGCACAAGTCTCATCTGGTGGAAAAATAAGCCAAGCTGTTATTTGTGTCCTTTCATACACCAAGTAGATTGACAAGTGAATCTAGCAAAGGTCTTCTAGCCATATGTTTACCAGTGATGATGTAGATTGCTTTTTCGCTCAATTAAGCTGCTGAATTTTATATATGGTGTTTAACCCCTTGGGTGACAGATGCACCCCCCCCCCCCCCAGAGCTCAGTAATGTCCTGGGGGGCCACCCTCTTTCAGCAAGGAAGACTGTCAGTTTCTTTGCATAATTGCTAGAGTAGAGCTCGCCGCAGCAGCTAAGCTCTCCGAGATCTGCATTATATTTTATCACTGTAATGAGATCTAGAAAATGACTGCTGCTCTGATATACCTTTCAGGCTTTGTGCTCCTGTCATGTTCAAACCTGCACATAATAGCAGCTATACTTATTTTGTTTTCTCTATAATCATAAAGCCTGCAATTATTCTCATTTCATTATGAATGATCACTTTGTGGAGTCGGGTCTTTGTATGTATGACGGGCTGTGGGCCATTGTCTTCGATCAGGTATATTGCTGTCACTACTAGTCACTTCTAAAACATGCTGAGCAGGCAAGAAATATTTTGGCTTGGCGAGGACGATAGGTTCCAATAAACTATGTAACATGGTGGCTGGTAAAATACTGGAAGGAGGAGGGGGGGTGTATATCTTACCCAGAATGCTCAGATGGGTGAGGTAAAAATAATCCAGGAAAGCTGGGTTGTTTCAGCAAAGTGTAGTTTGCTAAGGCTTTTTTCTTTAAAGTGTTTTATGGACTGGTGGGTAGGTTGGTAGAGGGACTTGCCATTCCCTCCCACTCCAGTGCAACATTTTACCATGGCTTGAAGTAATCCCAGGTGTGGATGCTGGGATCATTACTGTGGGGAGAAATACAGGGCTGAAATGCTCATTTAGTGTCAGACCTGTGTTGGCTATGCAAAGCGTGATCCCCTGTGTTGGATTTGGAGTAACTAGGTTAGGTAACCTGATGTATAGTTAGCTGTCACGCCCTGCCCTGTGTGTGTTCTGAGGAGATCTGTCAGAGTTGCTGCACGTGACTCGATCTGACAGTTTGTTTTGTTATGGGTTTGAACAGAATCCCACCTCCTCCCAGGTGTTGTTCTTTAGGTAATTGGTGAGGCTATTTATTCCTCCCTCTCTCTATAGCCTTTGCGGGTTATAGTTCTGCCTTGTGTGAGCTCTGGAAGTTTGGTGTATCGCCTGCTCCAACACATTTCTAGATAAGTCTTTTTCCCTTTTTCCTTCTGTGTCTGTTTTTATTAGGCCCCTAGAGTGATGCTAGCTCTTTCAGTTGTTAAAGAAACTGGGTATCTCTTTCCCTCTTCCCTACAGCTGAGGGTTTGGTTCAGTGTGTTATAGTCTTAGGTACGTGGGCATGTGCATATCTACCATCAAGATATGCACATGGGCATAGCAGCTTAGGGAAAGTGTTTTAGGGATTGCTAGGAGGTGACCCCTTTGTTCCCTAGCATTTGGGGCCTAGTCAGTTGTTTTGTTTGCTTTGTCGTGTTCTGTTTCCTTCCCTTATCTTACCTACTGTGACATTAGCGCCCAGAAGGACAAGGTGATTTTTTTTATTTATTTTTTGTCACGTCCTGTGTTTGGATGAAAATAAAAATAGTTTGGACTTTTAAACCCCAAGATCGGTGAGTCTGTCATTGCTAATTCCACCACAAGCACGTGGACACGCAACACCCATTAGACTGCTTCAGGTACAGTAAGAACCAGGAACTTGACCAAAGGGATAGTGTAGAGCAGGGATCTGCAACCTTCGGTACTCCATCTATGCTGAAACAACAACGCCCACCATGCTTTATTCATCTGTATGGGAGTTCTTAGAACAGCCAAGAAAGTGTGCATGCTGAGAGTCTTAGTTTCACAACAGCTGGAGTGCCAGAGGTTACTGATCCCTGATGTTGAACTGAGGGCCAGGGATATAGAGGAGGGTTTTGTAAGGGGTGTCTTCTCCTACTTTGAAATCTCAGGAGCGAGGACTTTGCATGCCCGCCCCCTTTTTAAGAGCCATTGGCACAGTTCTAGTTAGGACTGATAAAGTTACAGCAGCAGGAAGATGGGGTCCTTGGAGGCAAAAGAAGGTATAAGGTACATTGCACACAAATTTGTCCTGGTGTATTTTTGCTCATTAATGAGCACCATGGAAGCCCCCCGAATGATTTCTCTTGTAGTTTTTTAGTGGCATTATTTTTCTAACTAACTGCGTGAACACAGATTGTTTTCTTGTGCTTTATTCCCTATAGAGAAGGAGATGTTAAACTGCCAGAAAAAAAGCCAGAGCTTCGACATGCTGCATTTTTATATACAGACGTGGACAAAATTGTTGGTACCCTTTGGTCAATGAAAGAAAAAGTCACAATGGTCACAGAAATAACTTTAATCTGACAAAAGTAATAATAAATTAAAATTCTATAAATGTTAACCAATGAAAGTCAGACATTGTTTTTCAACCATGCTTCAACAGAATTATGTAAAAAAATAAACTCATGAAACAGGCATGGACAAAAATGATGGTACCCCTAGAAAACACAGAACATAATGTGACCAAAGGGACATGTTAATTCAAGGTGTGTCCACTAATTAGCATCACAGGTGTCTACAACCTTGTAATCAGCCATTGGGCCTATATATATGGCTCCAGGTAATCACTGTGTTGTTTGGTGATATGGTGTGTACCACACTCGACATGGACCAGAGGAAGCAAAGGAAAGAGCTGTCTCAAGAGATCAGAAAGAAAATTATAGACAAGCATGTTAAAGGTAAAGGCTATAAGACCATCTCCAAGCAACTAGATGTTCCTGTGAGTACAGTTGCACATATTATTCATAAGTTTAAGATCCATGGGACTGTAGCCAACCTCCCTGGACGTGGCCGCAGGAGGAAAATTGATGACAAATCTAAGAGACGGATAATCCGAATGGTAACAAAAGAGCCTAGAAAGACTTCTAAAGAGATTCAAGGTGAACTTCATGCTCAAGGAACATCAGTGTCAGATCGCACCATCCGTCGTTGTTTGAGCCAAAGTGGACTACATGGGAGACGACCAAGGAGGACACCATTGTTGAAAACGAATCATAAAAAAGCAAGACTGGAATATGCCAAACTACATGTTGACAAGCCACAAAGCTTCTGGGAGAATGTCCTGTGGACAGATGAGACAAAAATCGAAGTTTTTGCCAAGGCACATCAGCTGTATGTTCACAGACGAAAAAATGAAGCATATCAAGAAAAGAACACTGTCCCTACTGTGAAACATGGAGGAGGCTCTGTTATGTTCTGGGGCTGCTTTGCTGCGTCTGGCACAGGGTGTCTTGAATCTGTGCAGGGTACAATGAAATCTCAAGACTATCAAGGAATTCTAGAGAGAAATGTACTAGCCAGTGTCAGAAAGCTTGGTCTCAGTCGCAGGTCATGGGTCTTGCAACAGGACAATGACCCAAAACACACCGCTAAAAACACCCAAGAATGGCTAAGAGGAAAAAATTGGACTATTCTAAAGTGGCCTTCTATGAGCCCTGACCTCAATCCTATTGAGCATCTTTGGAAGGAGCTGAAACATGCAGTCTGGAAAAGGCACCCTTCAAACCGGACACAACTGGAGCAGTTTGCTCATGAGGAGTGGGCCAAAATACCTGCTGAGAGGTGCAGATGTCTCATTGACAGTTACAGGAAGCGTTTGATTGCAGTGATTGCCTCAAAAGGTTGCGCAACAAAATATTAAGTTAGGGGTACCATCATTTTTGTCCATGCCTGTTTCATGAGTTTATTTTTTTACATAATTCTGTTGAAGCATGGTTGAAAAACAATGTCTGACTTTCATTGGTTAACATTTATAGAATTTTAATTTATTATTACTTTTGTCAGATTAAAGTTATTTCTGTGACCATTGTGACTTTTTCTTTCATTGACCAAAGGGTACCAACAATTTTGTCCACGTCTGTAAATGCCAGAAGTAAAAAAAAAAAAAAAAAGGCTTGTGTGTCCTGTGTTATATATTTCCTGTAGACTTTCAGCTGATATCTGGAGCTGGCATTTTATGCACAAAAATACCCCAAACATCCAAAAACCGCTGGTCCAAAAACCCTTACAACCTGTTAACACATCATGGTGACAGGGAATGCACCTGCTATAAGACAAGAGTAGCGCATTAGGGTACATTCGCACGACCGTATGTGTTTTGTGGTTCGCGTTCCGCATTTTGCAGAACACACACGGTCAGCCCTATGATAGAAATGCCTATTCTTGTCTGCAATTACAGACTAGAATAGGACATGCTCTATCATTTTTGCATGGCTGTGGGACAGAAGTATGTATGCGGACAGCTGTCTGCATCTTTTACGGCCCCATTGAAATTAATAGGTCCTCATACATTCCGCAATTTTTGCATACCCATAAATATGGTGGTGTAAATGTACCCTTAGGCTCTGGGAGTTTTTGACTTCCATCATACAGTAGCTCTACACTCATGACATATAAGTCTGACCACGGACTCTGATATGTGCCAACCTACAGACATTTTAAGGTGGTCCTCCCTACAGGTAAGAGCAGTCTACTCTGCTTTCCTATACAGTTGAATGAAAGGTATGGCAATGCATACCACCTAGACGGAGGCAAGAGGGACACTTTTTTGGCCTCTGCTGGGCGAATGGATCCCTATGAATAGATATACATTCTTTGACACATTGGGGGAAGATTTATCAAACTAGTATACAGGAAAACTGGCTTGGCTTAGTTGTCCACTGCAACCAATCTGATTCCACCTTTCATTTTCCAAAGGACCTCTGAAAAATGAAAAGAGGAATCTGATTGGTTGTTATGGACAACTAAGCCAGTTTTCCTTTACTGCAACTTTGATAAATCTACCCCCGTGTGCACAGAGCCTTACTTTAGGCGGTGCACTTGGGAGTAAGGAATTAATATTGATCTGTGGGTTGCATTAGTGCAGAAAACGTCCACATTTACGTTTGTAAAGCTGCACCACAGATGCACAGAGCTTTCACTGGTATGATTACCTGTAAACACCATTTGACATTTTATTGAAGTAGATATAATACACATCAATGGGACATTTCCTGAATAGTAACTAATACAAACATCACATGACAATTAGGGCTCATTCACACAACTGTATGAAGGGTTCCGCAATTTTGCGGAAGGGGTGCAGACCCATTCATTTCAAAGGGGCTGTAAAAGATGCGGATAGCCCACATACACGTACGCTGTCCGCATCCGTAGTTCCGTTCCGCGGCCCCACAAAAAATATAGAGCATGTCTTATTCCTGTCCGTAATCGCCGACAAGAATAGGCATTTCTACAATGGGCCGACCATTCTGTAAATTGCGGAACATACACGGGTGGCATCCGTGTTTTTGCGGATCCGCAATTTGCGAGTTGAGTGGTGCTACATAGGCATAACTATAGGGTTGCAATAAATAATAGTCACATCTGGATCCTGGCACCAGAGGAGACCAAAGAACGCCTGTGCCTCATAAAACACTGGAATTATTAATGGCGTATGGTAGGTGGGGCATCCTGGTACTGATTTAGCATTCAAGTCACCAGCCAGGTACATAAAGATCTGATGCTGTCATGGTGGTATTTGGTTCTGCTGGGGCACTATTTTATACCGCACTTTGGTATTTGGTTCTGCTGGGAATGTATTTTGTACCGCACTTTGGTATTTTGTTCTGCTGGGCGGTATTTTGTTCTGCAATACAGTATTGATGGCCCCGCCAACTTCTGTTATTCCGCCTTTTGTCAATTTGGACCAGCCTACAACATGGGGCACTTTTAGGTTTTTTTTGCCCAGGGCCACTTTAACCCTTTCCTTACGCAGCGATTTTCCGCTTTTGCATTTTTCACTCCTGGCCTTCCAAGAGCCATAGATTTTTTATGTTTCTATTTACATAGCTGCGTGAGGGCTTGTTTTTTGCAGGGCAAGTTGTACTTTCTAATTCTACCATTTAATATTGCATAGGATGTAATAGGAAGCAGGAAAGAAATTTCAAATAGGGTGGAATTGGAAAAAAAACACACATTTCTGATAAAGTTTTAAGTTATTTTTTTTTGACCCCCCCCATAACTTTTTTATAGTTATGCCAGTAATCTGTAAGTAGATGCCAGTAAGTATAGTTATGCCAGTAAGTAGCCGTAGATGGCATAAAAAAGAATGGTCTTGATAAATCTCCTCCACGGTGTGCAATATTTATGAAACACTTGTTCCCCTTTGATGTACTGGGAATCTCTGAGGGTTTGTTAGGTTGCCCTATGAGATCTGTGTACACCCCTGGAAGAACAGTATAAAATGTATCAACTATAATCTTTTAAACTGGGGCTCTAGTTAGGCTAGTTTCACACTGCCGTTTCAGGGATCTCACAAGCGGCCCAAAACGGATCAGTTTAGCCCTTAATGCATTCTGAATGGATAAGGATCCGTTCAGAATGCATCAGTTCGGCTCCGTTCCGCCTCCATTCCGCTCTGGAGGCGGACACCAAAACGCTGCTGCAGCGTTTTGGTGTTCGCCTGACGATGTGGAGCCAAACGGATCCGTTCTGACTTACAATGTAAGTCAATGGGGACGGATCCGTTTTCACTGACACAATATGGTGCAATTGAAAACGGATCCGTCCCCCATTGACTTTCAATGTAAGTCAGGACAGATCCATTTCGACTTTGTTCATGATAATCCAAACGCAGCATTTGCATTATCGGTGCGGATCCGTCTGTGCAGATACAAGACAGATCCGCACCGAACACAGGTGTGAAAGTAGCCTTATATAGTATTCGCTGTATAATCAAAAGCTATACAATTGTATAATATATATGTATGGTATCAGTCTCTCATTCTTCTTGCTTGCAGTCATTGAATTGTAACTTTTTTCTTTTCAGTCCTGGTCTGGAGGATCACAGAGGTGCTCAGTTCATTGCAGTTACAGTAGGGTTATCAGCCCCGTCTTCTAACAAACCACACAACCAGGACAGATTCCTTTTCTCTGGTAGTAAAGAATGAAGTATCCTATTAAATGTCTGCAATCAGAGATCTTGAAAACTCTGAGAAATAAAAAAAGAAAGAATGTAAAAAATTAAATACAAAAAAAGACATTGGATAAATTTGTACTGTATAAATACATATGCACTAAGCTTCCCCATCCCCCAGGTTTTTTTATGTATTGTGTGAAGGGAATCAGACTTATCAGTGTATTTATGCCAGATGTCTGTTTTAAGTACATTAAGAAATATAGGGCCACATTCATTAAGACCGGCGTCTAAAACTAATAATAAACCCCTAAGCTGGATCTGCCTAAGTTATTAAGTGGGGGGCCATAGAAAATAGTAAATAAGACAGACCTGCCGGCCCATCCCATTTACCCATGCTACGCCCACTTTTTTAGACCTGGCATGAGCAAGGAGAGGTTGCAGATTGTGGTGCAACGGTTAGTAATAATAATATAATATACTAATATAGGCGTATTTCAGCTTTAAAAAATGCCCGCCATAGTGTTCAGAATGAGCTCCATATTTTTAAAGATCTCAAATTCTGGCAATTTAACCCCTCAGGTGCTGTGGTCAACAGCACAGTGGCACCTAAGGGGTTAGACAGAGGGAGGGGCTCCAAATGGTCTCCATTTGGTCTTGTGAAGGCTCCTAGGCTTACCATAGCAAACTGCCTGTTAGGCCCTGCCTGTGAAAGGGCTTAATAGGATGCCTGTCAAAATCCCATAGACTGCACTAGTATTCTATTGCAGTCTATGGTGCAAGCGATGAGAATATTGCATATTCAAGTCCCCAAAAGGCACAAAAAATTATAGCAACGGAAGTTTTAAAAAATTCAAAACCCCCCAAAAATATAAAAATGCACATCACCCCTTTCCCAATTAAATATATAAAAAATATATAAAAAAAATAACAGGTGCTGCCTCCAAATATGTCCAAACTATTAAAATATTAAAATATTTATTATGCGTAGTAAATTAAGGGTCCATTTACACGTCCGTAGTGTATTGCGGATCCGCAATACACCCGGCCGGCAACCCCATAGAAATGCCTATTCTTGTCCACAATTGCGGACAAGAATAGGACATGTTCTATTTTTTTACGGAGCCGCAAACTGGAAGATCGGGGGCGCGCTCCGGAAATGTGGAGGGAATGAATGAGAGAATGAATGGGTCCGCAGCCGTTCCGCACAATTGCGAAACGGATGCGGACGTGTGAATGGAGCCCAAATATCACCATTGAAAATGCAACTTATAAAAGTGCAACAAATAAAAATGCAACAAAAATACAAGCTCTCCTATATCAAGGTGCTCGGAAAAGTAAAAACACTATAAAATTATAACTCTTGGAAGGAAAAAGGAGAAAAGAAAATGCAAAAAAACTAAAATTGAATATATTGACAGGCTACAGCTGGGTTTTAACACTCCCCGTGTCAAAGAGATTTTTCCCTAACAGTCTGACACTGTCATCATTGATTGGACGGGCCTGAGGACCAGCCATCAGTATAAAAATAATAGACAACCCCTTTAAGCTCGAGGCAGCCATTTAATCACATGGATGTGTGAGGGGAAACAGGTTTTTCTCATCCACAAATGCTGATTCCACCCTCAGGGTGCTGGGCTGTACTGTAGATTGGTAATCCACTATAAACTTGTCTGTCCGGGCAGCTATGCGGAGAGCACTCATCCATTATTTTCTATGAATGTTCTCCAGCCTGTATGACAATACAATGCTATTAAACACCCTGATATCAGACTGTATAATAAATCATAAATATATTGGAAACATACCCAGCTCGCTGTTGCCTGTGTGCTATCATAACGTAACAATACTAACATTGACAGAACCTTAGTGTATATTCTGCTTCCATCTATTTTCTGTTCGGAACATTCATTAAAAGGAGACCAAAGGTGTCAGCTTGATATTAGGGATATGTCCGCCACACGCGGGGTTAAACATATCCTCCAAAGAAAAGCTAAATCCGACCAGCTAGATTCTCTCCCGTCCTTTTATTTACACATAAATCCTCAAAAATCCTTTAAGCGCCTAGTTTAGCATTTCTATTGACTCCATACAAATCAGTCTATTTATTGACCCAGAAGCTGGTGAATTTCTATTCCCATCTAAAATAATAAAGCAACCCTCATCTCTAAATAAAATGTGAATTCTTCCCAATTGTGCAGTTTATATGAATGGAGTCCATTATGTTTTTCCGTACCACGCTGCAATCATTGATATATGGTGCTGGGAATATTGTGACTTCAGGGATTTTGACACTGTGCATGCTAACTAGCACAGCTGCAATAGAACCATTTATCATTACAGAAACCTTGAAGGTGTACAGTACTAATGCCGCCATGCACCGCTTAATATGACAAGACCGGTGCTTCCGCAGATTACTCATTGAATAACATCAATGAGAAAGGTCATTTAGGACTGAATTCTGTTTTCCGAATAATAATTCTTTATCGGTGGTTACTGCATTTTCAAAGTTCTCCCAAATAGGTTTTTTTTTTAGTTGTTTGCATCTTCAGAAGATCTTTAGTGGTTGTACAATAAAAATGCAAAATACTGTGACTGGACAATACAGTCCCATAATGATATCCATTTGCTGCACTGTATACTCACATATGCACTGGTAGCAAAGTATATAGTCCCAGGGGTGGACAGGCCGCAGACCCTACAGGGAAATTTCCTGGTGGGCCACTGCCCGAGCCCTCCTTGTGGTGGTTGGCAGGTTAAGCTACTTTCCCACTCACGTTTGGTGCGGATCTGTCATGGATCTGCACAAACTCTTCCGTTCAGATAATACAACCGCATGCATCCATTCAGAACGGATCCATATGTATTATCTGTAACATAGCCAAAACGTTTTCTATTGTGCCATATTGTGTCAGTGAAAACTGATCTGTCCCCATTGACTTACATTGTGTGTCAGGACGGATCCGTTTGCCTCCGCATCGTCTGCACCGCATGTAACCAGCTACCTCAGGTGCCCTCCTGAACTCATTTGGACAGTGAAAAAGTTGAATATTGCAGCAGAGGCAGCAGTATTTTGTGCTACACTGTGGTATTTGGTTCTGCTGGGGCAGTATATTGTGCTACACTGTGGTATTTGGTTCTGCTGGGGCAGTATATTGTGCTACACTGTGGTATCTGGTTCTGCTGGGGCAGTATATTGTGCTACACTGTGGTATCTGGTTCTGCTGGGGCAGTATATTGGACTACACTGTGGTATTTGGTTCTGCTGGGGCAGTATATTGTGCTGCACTGTGGTATCTGGTTCTGCTGAGGCAGTATATTGTGCTGCACTGTGGTATTTGGTTCTGCTGGGGCAGTATACAGTGAGGAACAGAAGTATTTGAACACCTGGCGATTTTGCAAGTTCTCCCACTTAGAAATCATGGAGGGGTCTGAAATTCACATTGTAGGTGCATTCCTACTCTGAGAGACAAATTTAAAATCTTTTTTTCAGGAAATCACATTGTATGATTTTTTAAGAATGTATTTGTCTAGCACTGCTGAACATAAGTCTTTGAACACCTGAGAAAATCAGTGTTAATATTTGGTACAGAAGCCTTTGTTTGCAATTCCAGAGGTCAAACGTTTCCTATAGTTCTTGACCAGGTTTGCACACACTGCAGCAGGGGTTTTGGCCCACTCCTCCACACAGATCTCCTCTAGATCTGTCAGGTTTCGGGGCTGTCGCTGAGAAACATGTAGTTTCAGCTCCCTCCAAAGATGTTCTATTGGATTTAGGTTTGGAGACTGGTTAGGCCACTCTAGAACCTTGATATGCTTCTTACGGAGCCACTCCTTGGTTATCCTGGCTGTGTGCTTCGGGTCGTTGTCATGTTGGAAGTCCCAGCCACGACCCATCTTCAATGCTCTGATGGAGGGAAGGAGGTTGTTGCTCAAAATCTCACAATAAATGGCCCCATTCATCCTCTCCTTAATACAGTGCAATCGTCCTGTCCCCTTCGCAGAAAAGCACCCCCAAAGCATGATGTTAACACCCCCATGCTTCACAGTAGGAATGGTGTTCTTGGGATGCAACTCATCCTTCTTTTTCCTCCAAACACGACGAGTGAAGTTTAGACCAAAAAGTTCTACTTTGGTCTCATCTGACCACATGACTTTCTCCCATGCCTTCTCTAGATCATCCAGATGGTCATTGGCAAACTTCAGACTGGCCTGGACATGTGATGACTTGAGCAGGGGAACCTTCCATGCAATGCATAACTTGAAACCATGACGGCGTAGTGTTCTACTGACAGTGACCTTAGAAACTGTGGTCCCAGCTCTCTTCATGACATTGACCAGCTCCTCCCTTGTAGTTCTGGGCTGATTTCTCACCTTTCTTATCATCAGTGATACCCCACGAGGTGAGATCTTGCATGGAGCCCCAGTCCGAGGGAGAATGACAGTCGTCTTTAGCCTCTTGCATTTTCTAACAATTGCTCCAACAGTTGATCTATTTTCACCAAGCTGCTTGGCAATTGCCCTGTAGCCCTTCCCAGCCTTGTGGAGGTCCACAATTGTGTCTGTGGTGTCTTTTGACAGCTCTTTGGTCTTGCCCATCGTATTAGTTGGTGTCTGACTGACTGTGGGGTGGACAGGGGTCTTTAAAGAGCTCCGAAAGTTGCTACTATATTAGATTAATGAGTGGAGTAGAGGTGGACTTTTTAAAGGCACAGTAACAGGTCTTTGAGAGCCAGAATTCTTGCTGTTTCTCAGGTGTTCAAATACTTATGTTCAGCAGTGCAAGACAAATAAATTCTTTAAAACTCATACAATGTGATTTCCTGAATAAAATTTTTTATTCTGTCTCTCAGAGTGGGAATGCACTTACAATGTGAATTTCAGACCCCTCCATGATTTCTAAGTGGGAGAACTTGCAAAATCGCAGGGTGTTCAAATACTTCTGTTCCTCACTGTATTGTACTGCACTGTGGTATTTGTTTCTGCTGGGGCAGTATATTGCACTACACTGTGGTATTTGGTTCTGCTGGGGCAGTATATTGTGCTGCACTGTGGTATTTGGTTCTACTGGGGCAGTTTATTGTGCTACACTGTGGTATTTGGTTCTGCTGGGGCAGTATATTGTGCTACACTGTGGTATCTGGTTCTGCTGGGGCAGTATATTGTGCTACACTGTGGTATCTGGTTCTGCTGAGGCGGTATATTGTACTACACTGTGGTATTTGGTTCTGCTGGGGCAGTATATTGTACTGCACTGTGGTATTTGTTTCTGCTGGGGCAGTATATTGTGCTACACTGTGGTATTTGGTTCTGCTGGGGCAGTTTATTGTGCTGCACTGTGGTATTTGGTTCTACTGGGGCAGTTTATTGTGCTGCACTGTGGTATTTAGTTCTACTGGGGCAGTTTATTGTGCTGCACTGTGGTATTTGGTTCTCCTGGGGCAGTATATTGTACTGCACTGTCGTATTTGGTTCTGCTGGGGCAATATACTGTACTGCACTGTGGTATTTGGTTCTGCTGCGGCAGTTTATTGTACTGCACTGTGGTATTTAGTTCTACTGGGGCAGTTTATTGTGCTGCACTGTGGTATTTGGTTCTTCTGGGGCAGTATATTGTACTGCACTGTGGTATTTGGTTCTGCTGGGGCAATATACTGTACTGCACTGTGGTATTTGGTTCTTCTGGGGCAGTATATTGTACTGCACTGTGGTATTTGGTTCTGCTGGGGCGGTATATTGTTCTGCACTGTGGTATTTGGTTCTGCTGGGGCAGTATATTGTGCTGCACTGTGGTATTTGGTTCTGCTGGGGCGGTATATTGTGCTGCACTGTGGTATTTGGTTCTTCTGGGGCAGTGTATTGTACTGCACTGTGGTATTTAGTTCTGCTGGGGCAGTATATTGTACTGCACTGTGGTATTTAGTTCTGCTGGGGCAGTATATTGTACTGCACTGTGGTATTTAGTTCTGCTGGGGCAGTTTTCTGTGCTGCACTGTGGTATTTGTTTCTGCTGGGGCAGTTTATATTGTGCTGCACTGTGGTATTTGGTTCTTCTGGGGCAGTGTATTGTACTGCACTGTGGTATTTAGTTCTGCTGGGGCAGTATATTGTACTGCACTGTGGTATTTAGTTCTGCTGGGGCAGTATATTGTACTGCACTGTGGTATTTAGTTCTGCTGGGGCAGTTTATTGTGCTGCACTGTGGTATTTGTTTCTGCTGGGGCAGTTTATTGTGCTGCACTGTGGTATTTGTTTCTGCTGGGGCAGTATATTGTACTGCACTGTGGTATTTGATTCTGCTGGGGCAGTATATTGGACTATACTGTGGTATTTGGTTCTGCTGGGGCAGTATATTGTACTGCACTGTGGTGTCTGGTTCTGCTGGGGCAGTATACTGTACTGCACTGTGGTATTTGTTTCTGCTGGGGCAGTATATTGCACTACACTGTGGTATTTGGTTCTGCTGGGGCAGTATCTTGTGCTGCACTGTGGTATTTAGTTCTGCTGGGGCAGTATATTGTACTGCACTGTGGTATTTGGTTCTGCTGGGGCAGTATATTGTGCTGCACTGTGGTATTTGGTTCTGCTGGGGCAGTATATTGTGCTGCACTGTGGTATTTGGTTCTGCTGGGGCAGTATATTGTGCTGCACTGTGGTATTTGGTTCTGCTGGGGCAGTATATTGTACTGCACTGTGGTATTTGGTTCTGATGGGGCAGTATATTGTGCTGCACTGTGGTATTTGGTTCTGCTGGGGCAGTATATTGTACTGCACTGTGGTATTTGGTTCTGCTGGGGCAGTATATTGTACTGCACTGTGGTATTTGGTTCTGCTGGGGCAGTATATTGTACTGCACTGTGGTGTCTGGTTCTGCTGGGGCAGTATATTGCACTGCACTGTGGTATTTGGTTCTGCTAGGGCAGTATATTGTATTTTTCTCGAACCTTGGAACCGAACCCGAGTTCGGGAAATGTTTTTTTACAGTACAAATTAATTTATGAAGTTATTGCTCATCAGAGCCAATACATTCTAATACTGTACGGAGCTCCTGCTCCGTACAGTATTAGAACAAAGTTTTATGCAAATTGACTTCGGATGTTTCATCCAAAGTTGATTCCCTCATCCCCAGACCAGACCTATTTGTATGCTGTTAAACAAGATGTACGTGATTGATTTTTATAAGTGGGAGGAATAAATACAAGTGGTGCTGAGATAAAGACCAGAGATTAGTTGTGATATTTTATTATTCTAAGCTATGTCATATTTTGTTTAATCAGACAAGTGAATGTGGCAGCTCTTCACCATCCTCCAAACATGTGTTGTTTTTGTCAGTAAGGAAGAGTGAAGTGCAAGATAATACAACACGTAGTGTACCGTATCAAGAGAGCCAAAGCTGCCAACTCTGGGTAAACATCTCCAGAGATGTCTTTGATCTTAAGTTATAGGAATGACTGAAGATAAAGGACTGCAAAGACTATAGTAATTGTAGCATAAAAAAATAATAATATTAAAGTGTACCTCCAAATAAAAGTTTTCAGAGATGAAAAGTACAGGTGAATATCAGAAAATTTGTAATATACACTGCCTGTCCAAAAAAAAAAGTCGCCACCTGGATTCAACTAAGCAAATAGTTATGAGCCTCCTATTGGATAATTACTGCATGGGCAATTATCTTTCAGCTGGCAAAAAGTCATTGAACCCCAACTGGTGCTTCTAATTTCTTAAACCACCATGTCGAAAGACAAATCTCGTGGTCGTGGAAAAGATGTTAGTCTGTTTGAGAAGGGTCAAATCATTGGCATGCATCAAGCAGAGAAAACATCTAAGGAGATTGCAGAAACTACTAAAATTGGGTTAAGAACTGTTTAACGCATTATTAAAAACTTGAAGGATAGTGGGGACCCATCGTATTCGAGGAAGAAATGTGGCGGGAAAAAAATCCTGAATGATCGTGATTGGCGATCACTTAAACGTTTGGTGAAATCAAATGGAAGAAAAACAGTAGAACTCAGGGCTATGTTTAATAGTAAAAGTAAGAGCATTTCCACACACACAATGCAAAGGGAACTCAAGGGATTGGGACTGAACAGCTGTGTAGCCGTAAAAAAAAAAAAAACACTAATCAGTGAGGAAAACCAGAAAAAAGGCTTCAATTTGCTAGAGAGCATAAAGATTGGACTCTGGAGCAATGGAAGAAGGTCATGTGATCTGATGAGTCCAGATTTACCCTGCTCCAGAGTGATGGGCACATCAGGGTAAGAAGAGAGGCAGATGAAGTGATGCACCCATCATGCCTAGTGCCTACTGTACAAGCCTGTGGGGGCAGTGCTATGACCTGGGGTAGCTGCAGTTGGTCAGGTCTAGGTTCAGCAACAGTATGTGCTCCAAGAATGAGGTCAGCTGACTACCTGAACATACTGAATGACCAGGTTATTCCATCAATGGATTTGTTCTTCCCTAAATGGCACGGGCATATTCCAAGATGACAATTCCAGGATTCATCCGGCTCAAATTGTGAAAGAGTGGTTCAGGGAACATGAGACATCATTTTCACACATGTGTTGGCCACCACAGAGTCCAGGCCCCATTGAGAATCTTTGGGATGTGCTGGAGAAGGCTTTGGCAACAGTCAGACTGTACCATCATCAATGCAAGATCTTGGTGAAAAATTAATGCAACACTGGATGGAAATAAATCTTGTGACATTGCAGAAGCTTATCGAAACAATGCCACAGCGAATGCGCGCCGTAATCAAAGCTAAAGGCGGTCCAACAAAATATTAGAGTGTGTGACCTTTTTATTTTGGTGGCGACTTTTTTTTGGACAGGCAGTGTATCTCATTAAATAATTATGCTTCCTAATGGGCTTCTTAACTACTATTTCTAGTCACTCAGCCTCTTATCTCTCACACCCATCTCCAGCCTCACACCAAGGGGGGTAGCTATAGAGGGTGCAGAGGTAGCAGTTGCTACTGGGCCTAGGAGCCTGAGGGGGCCCAAAGAACCTTGTGCCACATAAAAAGTCACCGATATTATAGAAAGTGCATGCTGGTCAAGTTACACCTCTGGCTGGAGGGAGAGGTTAGGTAAAGAATTCGGCATGGGGTCTTGCCGTTTGAATTTTTGCCTCAGGCAGCACGAAGGCTATGTGCTGGTCACAAAGTACTGAGTGAAGGGCAGGCCCAAGCTGAACTCTTACACCAGGGCATATGAGCCTTTAGCTACGCCCCTCCTCACACCCAAAAATCTACGAAGAGAGGACGGATGAGGAAGCTGCTGCCAGCTAGCAAATGAATTATTATATAACTCTTAACAGAGGTAGAGCCTTATCTTACTAGATCTAGTAGAGTCAAAACTGCTAAGTGTAGTGGAGCCAACTAGAGACTGCAGTTTGTGTGTCTCTCATCCAGTGGTCTACTTCCCCTCATCTCTCCCCAGATGTCAATGTTAAAAGCAGCAAAGAGCAAAGCAGCCTGTTGAAAGCAGATAAAAACATTTTTCTTTAATAAGATATATTGTAACGCCGCCGAGTGGCATTACCACTCCTATGCCCTGCTTCTATCTGTGAATGCTAATATAATGTTGTCTATGTCTTATGCATTTATTTTGAGGTCCGTAGACACTGTGCATTTATAATAATGTTATGTAATTGTCCATGTATTGTGCCTGGTTCACCAGCAGGTGGCAGCAACTATGGCAGAGCTACACTTAGAGAGAATGGAACTCACCATTCCATTCTCCCCTCCTTTCTTGGTCAGAAGTGGGCCAGTCCTGTTTGCTACCAGAAGGAGGTAGGGAGTTCTGGTGTGTTCTGGTTGACACTCCATGTTGGAGCTTTTTTTTGGGAGCTGGATTCTAACCTATTTCCTGGCATAATCCAGAGTCAGACTACAGAGAGAAGTTGCAGCATCCTGCAGAAGCAGAGATTTCATTTAAGTCTGTTAGTACAGCAGAGCCAAAGAGAAACCAACGTAGCAGAGTTGAGATTGTTTGCCTGCCAGAGTTAATGCTAAAGCCTGCTGGAACCAAGATAAAGTCTGTAAACCATTTGGAGAAACGTTTATGCAAAGTAAAGCTGCCATTGAACTTCATCACACGGTCTGGACTTAAATATTTCTTCAAATCCCTCAATTGTTCACCCTATTTGTCTGCTTCAGATCCAACGCCTGGCGTTCCAGTGTATCCAGGTAGGAGCACCGTGACATGTGCAC
This sequence comes from Bufo gargarizans, assembly GCF_014858855.1. Classification (NCBI taxonomy): domain Eukaryota; kingdom Metazoa; phylum Chordata; class Amphibia; order Anura; family Bufonidae; genus Bufo; species Bufo gargarizans. The sequence goes on from NC_058080.1 coordinate 80,993,218, forward strand.
AAACATTAAGGGACATTATAGGCCACCCTATATCACTTGCCCATTCCTACACCTGGGTACCAACACCATTTCTTAAAGGGACCTAGTCTCGTTGTTGCTTTATTGCAACTGGCGTCACAAAACACTTATCTTAAAGGGACCCCTTGCGGACTGCTGTTATTGCAATATTACAAAGTTTCTTATATTCACCTGCACTATTCATTTATGGAAAGTTGTTTTATAATTAGAGGTACATTTTAACAAAAAATGTCTTTGCAACAAGAGGTTTAGATAATACACAAATCTGCAAATCATCATATTGTGTGACTAACCTCTATCTACTGATCTCATGCCAGTGCTAATGAATACATTAAATTAGAGGGCTGGTATGAGATTTTTTTAAGAATCGATGCCACTTTTGTCCATAGGCTGTGTCTGGAAACGTAGCTTAGCTCTGTTCACTACAATGGGGCCGAGCATCAATAACAGACACAGCCAGCCCATAGCGTGGTACTGTTTTTTTCTAATGCAATCTCTTTAAAACTATACAATACAGTAAAGTACATTTTTTATACCATAACCATAGACATATAATTCGCCAAAGTTAATGCCCATGAAAATATAAAACACTAATGATAATTACTGTTGGGGCGTGAATATTCGAATAGCGAATATTAATCGCGAATATCGGCACTTTGAGAATTTGCAAATATTTGGAATATAGTGTTACATATTCGTAATTTCGAATATTCTAGATTTTTTTTCCATCAGTAATCTCCCTTCCTGCTTGTGGGCCAATGAGAAGGCTGCAATGTCTTTGTCTGAGCTTAGCAACATCCCTAGCAACCAATAGGAAAGTTGCCTACCCCTTACTATATAAGAACCTCCCCAGCAGCCATTTTCTGTAGTTTTATGGAGTTCTGAGAGAGAGAGAGCAGTGTCCTTGCTGTGCTCTGTGCTTTACTGTGTCATTACATTAGATAGTTATTTAGTTAGCTTATATATATAATACAGATAGTTATTGGGAGATAGTCAGTGTAGGTTATATCCTGATATAGTGTAGCTGAGGTTCTGCTGTCCATACATACAGTCGTGGCCAAAAGTTTTGAGAACTACATAAATATTGGAAATTGGAAAAGTTGCTGCTTAAGTTTTTATAATAGCAATTTGCATATACTCCAGAATGTTATGAAGAGTGATCAGATGAATTGCATAGTCCTTCTTTGCCATGAAAATTAACTTAATCCCAAAAAAACCTTTCCACTGCATTTCATTGCTGTCATTAAAGGACCTGCTGAGATCATTTCAGTAATCGTCTTGTTAACTCAGGTGAGAATGTTGACGAGCACAAGGCTGGAGATCATTATGTCAGGCTGATTGGGTTAAAATGGCAGACTTGACCTGTTAAAAGGAGGGTGATGCTTGAAATCATTGTTCTTCCATTGTTAACCATGGTGACCTGCAAAGAAACGCGTGCAGCCATCATTGCGTTGCATAAAAATGGCTTCACAGGCAAGGATATTCTGGCTACTAAGATTGCACCTCAATCAACAATTTATAGGATCATCAAGAACTTCAAGGAAAGAGGTTCAATTCTTGTTAAGAAGGCTTCAGGGCGTCCAAGAAAGTCCAGCAAGCGCCAGGATCGTCTCCTAAAGAGGATTCAGCTGCGGGATCGGAGTGCCACCAGTGCAGAGCTTGCTCAGGAATGGCAGCAGGCAGGTGTGAGCGCATCTGCACGCACAGTGAGGCGAAGACTTTTGGAAGATGGCCTGGTGTCAAGAAGGGCAGCAAAGAAGCCACTTCTCTCCCAAAAAACCCCATCAGGGACAGATTGATCTTCTGCAGAAAATATGGTGAATGGACTGCTGAGGACTGGGGCAAAGTCATATTCTCCGATGAAGCCTCTTTTCGATTGTTTGGGGCATCAGGAAAAAGGCTTGTCCAGAGAAGAAAAGGTGAGCGCTACCATCAGTCCTGTAGAATAAGCCACGGCACTCCAGAGGGATTCCAATCGATTTCTTTTTATTACACCTTGTGCAGCAACGTTTCAACCTAACGGTCTTTATCAAGCCGGGGGAGCTTGATAAAGACCGTTAGGTTGAAACGTTGCTGCACAAGGTGTAATAAAAAGAAATCGATTGGAATCCCTCTGGAGTGCCGTGGCTTATTCTACATTGTTAACCATTGGAATCCTAGGACCAGGATTTAATGCTGCAGGCACCACCACGTACCGGAGTAGCTATAACAATAGTGAGTAGTGCTGTCTTATTGTTTATTTTTTGACCATCAGTCCTGTGTCATGCCAACAGTAAAGCATTCTGGGACCATTCATGTGTGGGGTTGCTTCTCATCCAAGGGAGTGGGCTCACTCACAATTTTGCCCAAAAACACAGCCATGAATAAAGAATGGTACCAAACCACCCTCCAACAGCAACTTCTTCCAACAATCCAGCAACAGTTTGGTGAAGAACAATGCATTTTCCAGCACGGTGGAGCACCGTGCCATAAGGCAAAAGTGATAACTAAGTGGCTTGGGGACCAAGACGTTGACATTTTGGGTCCATGGCCTGGAAACTCCCCAGATCTTAATCCCATTGAGAACTTGTGATCAATCCTCAAAAGGGCGGGTGGACAAACAAAAACCCACTAATTCTGACAAACTCCAAGAAGTGATTATGAAAGAATGGGTTGCTATCAGTCAGGAATTGGCCCAGAAGTTGATTGAGAGCATGCCCAGTCGAATTGCAGAGGTCCTGAAAAAGAAGGGCCAACACTGCAAATACTGACTCTTTGCATAAATGTCATGTAATTGTCGATAAAAGCCTTTGAAACGTATGAAGTGCGTGTAATTATATTTCACTACATCACAGAAACAACTGAAACAAAGATCTAAAGCAGTTTAGCAGCAAACTTTGTGAAAACTAATATTTGTGTCATTCTCAAAACCTTTGGCCACAACTGTACATGCTACAGACATAGTGCTGGGATGTCACAACAATACTTAGTGCACCAATCAGTAATATGTAGTCAGACCTGTTAAATGTGAAGTTGCACGTATTGCGCCAAAATATTCACATAATTAATTCCCGATTTTGTAATTGCGAATATATTGGAGCACTCTATCTGCATATAAAGCTATTGTTATGTTTTGCCGTGCCAACCATTTTCTCCAGTCTCAGGAAACTTCTAGCAGCTTGAAAAATGTAGTAAAAGTGACCCACGCCTGTAATGCGAGCGCAATACGTGCATATTATATTGCTGGTTTTCGCAATCAAGAAAATAATCGCAAATTCGCGAATTCGTGAATATATGACGAATATTCTACCAAATATTCGGGAAATATCGCAAATTCGAATATTGCCCCTGCCGCTCATCACTAATAATAATGCCCAATTACATATAATCATACTGTTGATGTATGTAATAATCCCATCATAATTTTTAATATGCGCCACCAAAAACAGATCAATGGTCTAACATGCAGTGATAATGGATAGCAAAAGCAATATGATATTGTAATGGATGTAATTTAATAATTGAGTGTGTCAAACAGAAAATTCTACAAAATATCATATGGACTTACTGTAAAATTTACAAAAGGCTCCTCTGTATAGAGCACGGTTCAAAAATTCATAATACTCCAGTCAGGGCTTTTTTTCTCAGAGAAAAGGTGGTGGAACTCACCCCCCCTCCACTGGCCACGCCCCTACCCAACCCTGGGACCGCCCCCTAAAACCGCCTCTTTAGAGAACAGGGATGCAAGTAAAAAATTTTTGGGGGGGGGGGCTATAAAAGTAAATGTATGGGGGGCTATGTGGATGGCACTGTTGTGGGGGGGGGATCTGTGGGTGACACTGTCTTGGGGGGGGATCTGTGGGTGACACTGTTGTGGGGGATCTGTGGATGACATTGTTATGGGGGCTCTGTGGATGATACTGTTATGGGGGATCTGTGGATGACATTGCTATGGGGGATCTGTGGATGACATTGCTATGGGGGCCCTGTGGATGGCACTGTTATGGTTATGGGGGATCTGTGGGTGACACTGTTGTGGGGGGGGGATCTGTGGGTGACACTTACATATAGCACCGTATGCTATATATGTGTCATCCACCGATTCCCCCCATAACAGTCAGTGTCCCTGTGAGGTAAATCCCCAATACATGGTCTGGGGGCCGACATCTGGTGTTGAACTTGAACTTGTAATGGCAGCGGGGCCCAGTGCAGTCACTGTATTACACCGGGCTCCGTTCACTGTCACTGTAATATTGAGGCATTATTAATTTAATAACAGATTAATGCCGCATTATGTAGGCAAAAATAGGCATTATCCATTAAACAACAAGAGAAATCCTCTGCGATCCTCTCCTGTCTCTGTACTCATAAACTCAGTAGCAGGCAGGCCGGGTGGCAGGGCCGGGGTCATAACCCGGCATCCCGGGCAAGTGCCGGGGCCACTGAGCTGCTATGAGCACTTCCATCAATACAGATGGGAGCTCTCACTGCTGTCATTTCACTTACGCAGTACCCCTCTGGTGGGCCCTCTGAGCTGCAGAGACTCAGACACGCCCCCTCTACACAGGACACGCCCCCTCTACACAGGACACATGCTGCCTGAGGAGAGAGACCGCAGGGCTGGAGCTGGAGCAGAAGTGTGAAGACAGTCTGTGAGTGAGTCTGCACTGTGACTGTCTCTTGTCTGTGGGACAGAAGGGGGTGACTCTTCAATCTGCTGCTGCTTCATTCTATTTAGTTGTGTTACTGTTTCATTAAGCAGTTTGTCTCCATGACACCTGCCCCCCCCCCACATATCCTGTCCTATCTCATCCTCATGGGGCCCCTGCTGTCTCCTTTCCTCCCTCATGTATCCAGAGCTCCTGTTTCACCCTCCTATCTCCTATTGCTGCCCTGCACAGACCTCCTGCCCCTACTTCTTGTATAAATCCCCCTCAGAGCCCCTTCAACCTACTTGCTGTGTCCACCCCTCCTGTCCATCCAGGGCCCCTGTCTCACTCCTCTGCCTCTCATTATGGTGGCATCTAAACAGCATTCACCAAGGACCTTCTAACGTCACAGGGTCATGTGACTGTGCCCCCCACCCCGTACTGTGCGCCTTTATACCCTGCATTGTGCCCTCTTACCACACCCTGTGCAGTGCCCATAGTCATTCCCTGTACTGTGCTCTCTTATACCCTTTTATCCGGTCACTGTATGGTGGTTTTATCATTGTATGGCGGTGTTATCACTATATGGCGGTGGTATCCAATAACTGCATGGCCATAACTGTATCCCCTTCCCTGCCCACACCACTTTTTTTAGACCTGGCATGAGCAGGAAAAGATACATATTTCAGTGCTAAGGACCTTTGCACCACAATCTGTGTCAGAAATACGTCTAATATAGACGTATTTCTATATAATAAATGACCCCCTATTTATATTATTATTCGGGGGTAGGGATAATATCTTTATAGTATATAGACTCTAGTGTATTATACTGTGCCCTGTATTTCCCAGTAGAAAATGATCCTTGGGAAGCACAGTCCTAATCCCTGACCACCAGGACCAGGTAGCGCTCTGTCAGTACATGGCGGCCTCCCCTCTCCACCACGCTGCTCCGCTGTGTACTGCTGCTTATTCTGGGTTCACATCCCATTTGTGCCATCCATTTAATGTATACCAAAAATGTATGCGTTAACATATGCCTCAGACTGATGCCGTACAGTGGCGTCCGTTCACCATACAGTTCCATGATAGAAAAAACATACGTTAACGTCTGCATTTTTTACTGATTTTGCAGATCACAACACGGCCACGGGGCGCACACGTTCATGTGCAAGAGGTCTAACTGTGTCAAGTTCCATGAACAACAGCATTATCATGCCATGTATGTTGTAATTATTCCTGATCAGTGACGCTTGTCTGCTGCATTTTATTGCCACAATCGTTACTCCAGCGTGAGGATGAATGATTGTTACTACGATCGTTCTTTCACATACAGTTTTATTGTCTGTTGGCAGCACATACCTGTTTATATAGATGACTTGAGTGCGCATTGTAAGCTTCAGTAAAGTAGTGGGAATTTGTTAAGAAAACTGGTCTCTTATTGTGCGAACTCAACAGCTACTTGCGTCACGAAGATATAAGGGACCATCAAAGGCACCTTGACTACCTATATGGCCGGAGAACCGCTGTAACCCTGAGACTCTGGTGCTATCCGTCCCCTTGCTGCACGCCAAACCAGAGAGCTGCTAACCGTGAATAGAGACTATTCCATCGGTCCACATCCACAACATTAGACCTACTCACATGCCCTTGCATCCCGTCGCTGCAGTGGCACCATTACTTCGGACTGTTATTAAAAAGGAGCGCTTGAACATTCATCCCTTTTTAATAATTATTCTTATTTTCAGCCCATGTAAAAAGACCCTATGAAGAAACTAGTCAAAAGCATCAATGTTAGATGCTGATAATACTTTATAGTATTGACTGGGTAAAAACCTCACTGAAAAAAGTGGCCTAAACGGGTGGAAATGCTCCAAACCCAAACACTGTAGCGCATCTATTACCATCAATTCCTTCGCATGCGGTCCACAGATAACGGCAATCCCCAGCAAAAAATGTGAACAATGGAGGATGCCGGGGCGGACCGCATGCACCACAAGGACATCTTACACAAAATGATACATTGTGCAGATGAAAAATTATATACATACACAAATCACTGCAAAAAATGCACCAAAATGATACGCAACTGACAATACTAGCTAATTCCTCAGGCCGATGTTAAAAGCTGAGAACTTTGCCAATATCTTCCAGTTAGTTACATATCGGAGCCCCTCATGCACCACGTCACGGTGTCTCAGCACGCATGGGGTCCTACCACTCAACTGCCCGTGGTGTGTGAACAGGGTCTGAACAGGGCTAGAAACCAACTCACAGCCAGACTCTCACATGCCTCCATAGTGGTATCACCAATGCACTGTGAGGTAGGATAAAGCTGTGAGCCGCACCCACAACAGACCACGTGACACAGAAGCTGCCAGGTGGAGGAATTGCTCGCCCGGTTATAGACGCGCTACAGTGTCTGGGTTTGGAGCATTTTCACCCGTTTAGGCCACTTTTTTCAGTGAGTTTTTGTCTTTATGTGTATGAAATGTGCCACTTTATTTTGTTGGTAACATTCTTTTGCACCTGGTAGCTTCTGTGTCACATGGTCTGTTGTGGGTGTGGCTTCTGTGTCACGTGGTCTGTTGTGGGTGCGGCTCGCAGCTTTATCCTACCTCACAGTGCATTGGTGATACCACTATGGAGGCATGTTAGAGCCTGGCTGTGAGTTGGTTTCTAGCACTGATTCGGACCCTGTTCACACACCACGGGCAGTTGAGTGGTAGGACACCATGCGTGCTGAGACACCGTGACGTGGTGCATGAGGGGCTCCGATATGTAACTGACTGGAAGATATTGGCAAAGTTCTCAGCTTTTAACATCGGCCTGAGGAATTAGCTAGTATTGTCAGTTGCGTATCATTTTGGTGTATTTTTTGCAGTGATTTGTGTAAGTATTGACTGGGTACCCTGATATTCAGTATATGTAAAATATAGTAGTAGATATAAAATGGATAATAGTAAATGGAATTAGTACTAATATCAGAAGTAGAATAGGTACAGTAATATCTAATACTGGTAAATGTGAAAAATATGCTAAAAAGGACAGTAGTAACATTTTATAATAATGACACAATTGGATTATGAAATATATTCAGTAGAAAAAAAAATCTATTGTAGTAATATTCACTATTAGGCCTTTTTCACACGACCGTGGTTTGGTTCCGCATCCGAGCCACATTTTTTTACGGCTTTGGTGCGGACCCATTCACTTTAATGGGGCCGCAGAAAGATGCAGACAGCACTCTATGTGCTGTCCGCATCCGTTGCTCCGTCCCGTGGCCCCGCAAAAATTATGAGTCATGTCTTATTCTTGTCCGTTTTGCGGACAAGAATAGGCATTTCTATAAAGGGCCGTCCGTTCCATTCTGCAAATTGCAGAAGGCACACGGGCGGAATCCATGTTTAGCGGATCCACAATTTGCGGGCCGCAAAATACAGCATGTTCGTGTGAACAAGCCCTTAGTAAAATTCCATAATGTTAGTAGTAGGTATACTCAAAAGTGATAGTAAAAGTAGTAAAATTGGGTAGTACACAAACACTGACTTATACAGAATTGTTTCCTGCAAAACTACAACTTCAGCTGCTCAGCCCCACAAGTTCTAGAACAGCGAATGCTACGATATTTCCACACTATAAAACTTACCACCTCTGAATATTAGTTAAGAAGTGGCAAAGATCAAGCATTATAATTAGACCTATTTTGGCACATTCCAGTTGCGCTTCTGACACACACTTTTCAAGACTATGACCCAAGTGCAAAAGTGAGACTGTAATATAGACAGTTCAATGTTCCTCCAACCATATTATAAATTCCTCATTAAAGGGGTTATCCCATGATAAACGTAGAAAATAAACATTAGATATCATATCATACATGACAATCTTTTTCTAAGGGCTTATGCACGCGTGTTTTTTGTGGCCCATATGCAGAACCATTCACTTCAATGAGGCCGCAAAAAAACCCCAAAAAACAGAAATGACTCTAAGTGCATTCCGTGTTCGCATGTCCATTCCGCAAAAAAAAAAGAAAAACATATCTTGTTAATGTTTGCATTACAGACAAGGATAGGACAGTTCTTTTAGGGGCCGGCATTTCTGTTCTGCAAAATGCAGAATGCACATGGCTGGACTTCAAAACAGGTCGTGTGCATGAGCCCTAACAAAGTTAGAACCTGCTGTGTACATCACATGGATCCATAGATCAACCCAGTTAGTTGCTAGATTTTGGTCAGGTTGGCATCTCAAGGGTGTGTCCTTTCTCAGAGAGAGTGTTCTTTTGCTGCAGCTCCCTCCCTGTCACAGCTCTGCGGGGGTGTCTCTTCTGCTGCAGCTCCCTCCCTGTCACAGCTCTGCGGGGGTGTCTCTTCTGCTGCAGCTCCCTCCCTGTCACAGCTCTGCGGGGGTGTCTCTTCTGCTGCAGCTCCCTCCCTGTCACAGCTCTGCGGGGGTGTCTCTTCTGCTGCAGCTCCCTCCATGTAATTGTCACATATAGGGCTGGTGGCAGTTGAAGGATGGAACTGAGCATGTGTGACCACCTCAGCAAAGTGGACAGAGAAATTAGGAAAAGAACAAGCAGGGTGTGGTACAGATGCATTTTATTGGATAACTTTGTGGCTATGCTAAATGTTACAATTACAACTACATCCAATTACAAAAGTATTGTGATCCAGGAGTTGGTTTGAAACAAGTAGAATAGTTTTCAGGGGACAGCCCCTTTAAAAAGAGCACACGGATAAATGGGAAAGGGATTGATCACTGTGAACATCCCATTTCCTAAGACACTGTCATAATATCACATAACTAAAGAATGACAAGTGAGCATTTACGGGATAGTCATTCATAAGAAGGTGAGCGTTAGCACAACGACTGTGATCCGCTACGGGATAATTAGCCAGATTTTGTAATTTTATAAAAGAAAACCTAAAGAATAAATGTACCAAGGCGTGGACCAGAGCAGCGTCCTCAGCTGTGCTATATGTGTATGTTACCGCCAGATTGTGCTGCATACTGTACAGCAGTCCCTCAAGTTACAATATTAATTGGTACCAGGACGACCATTGTATGTTAAAACCATTGTAACTTGAGTAATCGGTTCCAAAGCCCCAAAATGTCATCCAAGATTAAAAAGAAAATGAAGATTTAAGAAAAATAAGCAGATAACTAAGATAGATAAAACAAGTCCTTACATATACCAGTCAGGAATAGCTTCTAACTAGCAACTGATACAGCTACTTTACCGGAGAAGTGACCTTGACTGGTTGGATCTCAGTCTGGTTTTGTATGCGGAGTCTGGTTTGAACTTACGATGGGTCGGAAAAGACCATTGTATGTAATATTGTATCTGATGGGATATAGGTAACTCCATCTTGTCTCTCTTAGTTGACCAGTACATCTGTTTAAGATTACCATCCCCCTTTGGTATGTGAGAAACTTCCTTAGCGGTTTCAAGAACACCCAAACATTCCTAAAAGTTGGAAGTTTCACCTTATAAGGTCATCAGGATTTTAGATGCATAGTGGCCCATGTGTCCATACCTAATTGGTCAAGTGCTGTTACTACTGCATCCTTTATGTTAATGCAGAGCTCATGTGTATGAATACTATAGGTTGTGATAAATGCTAACACATGATTGGATGTAAAGAAAGTTCAACCCCTCCTATATCTACTGATGTTCTTCTGCCATTAAACAGAGTGAATTTGAACAAGGCACATGTTTGTCATTCATTCACCTCCTGGTACCAGAAAGCCTTAATCCAAGCTTGCTGCCGAGATCATTTACAGGGACACTTTGGTAAAGGGGTCCGTATATATAGTGCCCAACAGCTGGGGGCATCGTCTGGGATTGAGAGGTTCATCTTCACGTCCACAGTGAAGGACATCAATTTTTGTCCTTCTTGGACCTGGAGGCACTGACCAAAATCTCAATCAAGTAAGTTGAACCATCTATTTATGATTTCGGTAGATTGCTGTGTCCGGGACACGCAATTAAGCTCACAGAGCTAAAGTTGGTTGTAAGAGACTCCGGGAGTCCAAACCATTAGTAATAAGTACACTATGAAGAAATATAATAGCTCAGGGAGCTAAAAAAAGTTGATTGTAAGAGACGTCCATATCAATAGAAGTGTACTATTAAGAGATACTGTTCTGGGAACAGAAGATTACAAGCTTGGATTAACTCTTATATATAGTATAAGTATTTTAGAAGTGATAAGATTATCTGTTTGTGTGAGATACTGACCGGGTGGTAAGTGTACGGTCATATCCCACTGTTATTGTCAAATTGATGTATTTTGGGTTATTTACTGTTAATGTGTAAAATTGTTTGTGCTGTGGAGGACCGCAAGACGCCCCAAACAACAATAGTCGATAGAGGTCCAAAGAGTATAGAGAGACATTAAGATACGAATCAGCTGATCAGTTGACAGGTCTTGTCGGCGCTATTTCAGTGCAGTACAGCCAGTCCTGACGGCGATTGTCTCACTTATTCTTTGAACTATAAATACTAACATGGCAGGACAAGGGTCTCAAACTAAATTCCCTAAACCAGAACCAGTAGAGACTTGCAAAATCAATGTAGCTCGTGTTAGTCCAACAAACTATTACCTGATCAACCCGTGGGTAGATAATCTAGCAGGCTGGACTGAGGTAATGGATGCTGCACATCCATTCCCCAGGGACGGTGATAATAGTATTTATCATATGGATATGGTCAAAGGACTATGTCTAGGTGATAAAACAGCCTGGCCGCATTTTGATGCTGATCCTTCCAGGGACATGGAGAACATGTCCAGGGGAGGAAAACAGTGGCTGGAAATAGCCCACCCACTGGTATGATGCAGGTAATAGCAAGATATTAATGGAGAAATTGAAGGTTGGGGAAATGAGTAGCATTTCTTATTACAAGAAGGAGGATTTTGAATCCTACAGAGAACAAAGAAGTTGCCATGTGGCATCCCTTCCCCCACCATATCTGCTGTAACATTCAAAAGTCATTATTTCACTTGTAGTACCACCAGTTCTCTCTGGAAATGTGCTCTCAGAGAGAACTCCCTCCCATCTCACATCCCCCTCCTGTGCTCAGGAATTTCCTATGGGGGCTGGGGGGGGGAGGCTGTTAATTGGTAATGCATCTGCAGACTGTGAAGATGCTAACCTGTGTTATCTATAGATCTTACAGACAGGACTTCAGCATTGAATTAGATCCAATGATGTTTGTAAATCCACTGATTAAGAAAGTGCCCATGTCCAATCCTATCAATCTAAGGTTGCACCCATTCTAAGTCCCTATTCAGATATGAGTAAAAGTTTGAGAAACATGTGGGACAGTTGAACATCCTGTGATTGATTGCTTTACTTCCCCTGCTTGAACACTCCTGAAATAAGAGACGCAAGGCAAAGGAAAAGGGGGGGAAGGGGGATTATATAGAGTAAGTAAAGATGTGTGCGACACTAAACTAAAACCACATGACATAAGATAATTTGGATTTTAACAAAATTACTGTACTGTATAACACATATGTTGTCTTCTTATAAGAGTTGATTAATCACAGAGTGAAGAACAGAAGATATTGAAAAAAAAAGTAGTTCACCAATGACAAACCATTAGCAATTCTGGGTGTGGTGAGGATATCTGTTTCCAGGAAAGCTGTGTTTGTCTGTGTTGCAAGTTTTGGAATGTAACAAAGAAATTGTGTGACTAGATTGAAAGATATATGATTCAGTGGTATATGAATGAGTGTGGCTTTGAATTATAAGTGAAGTTGAAAAATGTACGAAGACTGAGATGTTTAGCAGAGCTGTGTGTGCAATTCAGTTTTTATGTGTAAGAGCGAGGTTATGAGTTGTTTGTGGAAATGAGTACATGAAAATGTGAATAACGTGCGCATTGAGAATTTTATTTTATTTTTCTTGGAAGTTTTTGGTTTTTATTGGTGCCAACAGCCTTGATCAAGCTGTATATTTTTTATTTATTGAAGTCAATGAAAACTTTTTATGGGCCCTTTGTGTGTTCATGTCTGTATTGTCCGATCTGTTTGTTTCAATGTTTGCAGTTACATGTTAAGTGTTGTGCTTAACATCAGAGCTCTGTTCTTATGGGCAGCTGGCATACTACTGACGGACGGAAGGATGACCGCAGCGTCCGACTAAAAGGGGTGGACTTAAGATGCCTAAAAGTGGGAGGAAAGAGAATCTGAGCCTTCTATGTGAATTAATGAGGTTTTGACAAAACTTTTCAAAACTGACTCACTACCATTCGAGACCATGGACAGGGAATACATCACAGATCATGTATTTAGCATTATACTAGATTGCCCAGTCAGCCTATTAGGGAGAGATTTGTTCATTAAGCTTGACTTGCAGGTATCAGCAAAGAATCAGGGCATAAGAGTACACTCAGGTCTCATCCAGTCTCTACACCGGGCCCACTGATTCTTGCAAACATACAGGACCACCCAGAACTTAATAACATTATTCCTGCATTATGGTCTTCAAATGAATATGACACAGGATTCATAGATTGCACCCTTTACACAGCTACTGTGAAACCAGGTGTCATTTCAGTATATCAGAAACAATACCCGCTGTCAAAAGAGAAACTTGATGGACTTAGGCCAATGATAGAAGAATTCCTACAAAAGGGAATCCTGGAAGAGGTGATTTCACCCTACAGCATGCCCGTGAATCCAGTGACAAAGGCAGATGGTACTACCCGCTTTGTACAGGATTTAAGGGCCATCAACAACATCATTGTGCCTATAGCCCCTGTTGTGCCTGATGTCCCTCAATTATCTTCTGCCATTCCAGCAGACGCTGTTTGGTTCAGTGTGATAGATCTGAAAAATGATTTTCTATCCCAGTTGATAAGATAACCAGACTACTTTTTGTTTTTTTTCCTTTGACAGACGTCAACTGACCTGGTGCAGAAAGCCTCAGGGATATGCTGATTCACCTGTAGTGTACAGCATGGTCCTCCTAGCAATGTTAAAACCATGGTACACCCCCCAAGGTTCTGTGCTGCTGCAATATGTCGATGATTTGTTACTGTGTAGCATGTCAGCGGAGGCCAGCATTCAGGATGGTTTATCACTGTTAAAATGGTTGTCAGGATGTGGTCACAAAGTGACACTTAAGAAAATGCAATGGTGTAAAATGCAGGTTGAATACTTGGGCTTTTGTCCTCACAAAAGGTGAACGGAGAATCAGCACAGAAAGAGTCCAGTCTATTGCGGATTTGGTCACCCCGCACACCAAGAAAGGAATGTTATCTTTCCTTGGTATGATAAACGGTAGACAATGGATTCCTGGTTGCTCCTATTATGACAAATGTTTTGAGGCAAGCCACTCTGGACGAAAATCCAGATTTGATTAAATGGTCTTCTGAAATGTACAATGCATTTGATTATCTGAAATGTTCGCTCATGTCGAGTCCAGGGCTGGGCCTCCCTGACTATAATATGCCCTACCACATGTTTGCACGCCAAAATTGTAAAACCATGGCGGGTGTACTGACACAAGAAACGGAGGCAAGTTGCGTCCTTGTGCGTTTTTTCTCAAAGGTAATGCCCACCCCTGTTCAAGGGATGCCGGCATGTCTGTGTTCTCTTGCAGCCTGTGCTATGATGGTAGAATTGACAACTTCTTTTACAATGTGACATTACACCATTTTGCACACCACTCATGATGTTGTAGGTCTACTCAAGGGCATCCACACTTAATACAGCAGGCAGCTGAGCTCATTACACATACTAGGGCATGTATTTTACATACTGATAGTAGGTACACAGATGGGGTAGTGTGAGACCATGGTATGATTTGGCAAAAGAGAGGATTCACGGCAGCAGATGGTAAGGATCATGTCTCACAGGGCAATGCGTTGGCATATGAGGTGGCGAAACGAGTGGCCAAATGCAACCTCACAGGTTTTTGTAACCATTGGGAGATGCCATGTTTGGCACCTCCAACCCCTGAGATGTTGCAAATGCTTACTGATCTTCAGTGGTATGCCACTGAACAGGAACAATAAGACTGGTGTTATCTAGTATTGCAGAAAAATCCTAAGACAGGATTATTCTGTAAAGAGAGGAAGCTATGCATTCCCCAACATAGTGCTTCCATCTTAAATAGCAGACGCCCCCTGGTAGTGCAGGAAGGGGACTAGGACCTGATCAGAGAGGAGTATGTTACTAATCTGATCAAGGTCCTCAGTAAAACTGAAGAATAAGTTACTTGTAAGTCTCCTTCTCTTTCACAGGAACCAACCCGTCCATTCCGGGTAGGCGACAAGGTGATGATCAAGATCTTAAAGAAGGGAAAGGAACCAGGAAGCTTCACCTACGGACCACCCACCGAGGTAGTCGCGATCACCAGAACAGCAGTCCTCACTGAACAGTCGCCCACATGGATCCACGCCATAAGGATTAAGTTGGTGAAGAAAAGAGAGGTACTAACGGGGGCAGACAGCCCTGACCTCCAACAAGGCCCAGAGGTACTAACGGAGGCAGACAGCCTTGACCTCGAACAAGATACAGGAGGGGTGCTAACGGAGGCAGACAGCCTTGACCCCCAACAGGATGACGCAGTCAGGGCATTCCTCGAGATGGCTGAGATACAGTGCCTTAATACTTGCACTTTTTTGTCTCCTACTTACTGTCCCACGGCTGTGGAACAGACAGATATACTTGAAAACGGAAGGCAGAGGGGAAGACAATCTGTGGAAGACAAAGGAGAACTTATGGCTGTACCTGGCCAAAACTCTGAACTTAACTGACTTTTGTCTCCGAACCACTTTATCTGCATCTAACATTTTGGAGACATGTCTGGTAGCAGCCCCCACCCCAGTAGATGTGTGGACGGGGCTCCTACGTTCCCAATGGAATGACACAGACTTGGAGGGTCACGATGTTAGATATGGATATATAAATCCTTATCATGCTTGCCATAATTGTCCTACATATGAGACTCTGCAAAGTAATATGATAGAAATAATTACAGGTCTTGTTACAGCAGCAGAAATATGTTATAATTTCACCTGTGATGAGACACTATTGCCTCCCTGCATACAAGCAAAAATGCAGAATAAGACTAGGCCAAGTATTTGTGATAGAGATCTAGGTAGTTGTAAAAAGATAGTAACAGGAAAAAATATGCAATGCAATATTACCAAAACAGTACCATCCCTAGATAAACATGTACCTCTACCAACAGGATGGATATTGGCCTGTGGAAATTCTAGTTACACGTACATACCGGCCAATATTACAGAGGGACCCTGTACAATAGCTAGGCTGACATTAGCAATGTTACCACTATTCCTAGCAATGCAGACACGACACACGAGAGACACTTCCCTACAGCTACCGGAAAATTGTGAATCTCCTCTCTAGAGCAGAATATATGGGTACCAGGGTTGGCCATATATAACCACAGGACAATATAAAAACTAGTTTGTTCTATGATAAAACATATAAAACAGGATGTTGACCAAGGTTGGTGGGACTGGCTTTTTGGCTGGATACCTGACTTTGGTCAAATAAGGTATGTTTTAGGAGTGGTACTCGTTGTGATCGCTGCAATGGTGTTTCTCTGCTGTTGTTTACAATGTGTGCCCTCCCTTTTTGCCATATGTAAAAATGTGGCCGAAAGAGGGGTACACTCAGCATTCCTCTATACTTCGGTAGAGGTAGAAGAGGTAAACCCAACCCCAACAAAGCATGAGGATTATACTCCTGAAGGGTATATGGAATACCTAAAGGCTTACAAGCAACCCAAGGGAGAACAGAGAAAGAACCATATAGATAAGATATATATATGTTCTAAAGAGAGGATTGATGGGATATAGGTAACTCCATCTTGTCTCTCTTAGTTGACCAGTACATCTGTTTAAGATTACCATCCCCCTTTGGTATGTGAGAAACTTCCTTAGCGGTTTCAAGAACACCCAAACATTCCTAAAAGTTGGAAGTTTCACCTTATAAGGTCATCAGGATTTTAGATGCATAGTGGCCCATGTGTCCATACCTAATTGGTCAAGTGCTGTTACTACTGCATCCTTTATGTTAATGCAGAGCTCATGTGTATGAATACTATAGGTTGTGATAAATGCTAACACATGATTGGATGTAAAGAAAGTTCAACCCCTCCTATATCTACTGATGTTCTTCTGCCATTAAACAGAGTGAATTTGAACAAGGCACATGTTTGTCATTCATTCACCTCCTGGTACCAGAAAGCCTTAATCCAAGCTTGCTGCCGAGATCATTTACAGGGACACTTTGGTAAAGGGGTCCGTATATATAGTGCCCAACAGTATCCTGAGGCCATTGTATGTAATATTGTATCCTGAGGCCATTGTATCTTGAGGGATCACTGTATTCAGCGTGCTGTGAATCCAGTGTCAAAATGCCTAGTAGTAACCTATAGACAGGGGCGTTGCTAGGGTCTCAAAGGATCCGGGGCCCAAGCCCCAATGAATATGGCCCAGTTCTCTAAGGCTACTTTCCCACTGTTCTGGCGGGAAAACAGCCTGCTGGATCCGTGCTACCGCCAGTGCACCGTGCCCCCGGATGTCCGCACTATAATGGGGCGGGCCGGAGGTCCGGCCGCAGCACGGCAAACATGCCAAGAGGCGGCTGGAATAAAACTGCACCATGCTGTAGTTTTTTTCAGCCCATCTCTCTGCATGTTTGCCGTATTGCGGCTGGACCTCCGGCCCGCCCAAATATAGTGAATGGGGCTGGAGCAAACTTCCGGCGGCACAGTGCACTAGCAGTAGCACTGATCCGTCAGGCTGCTCACCCGCGAGAACAGCCTGCTGGAGAAGGCTACCTCTAGTGTGAAAGTATCCTAAGTCAACCCTCTCCGTGCACTCTGCATTTTGCTGTACTCGCTATACAGCAGCACATACCTGTCACATCCGGTGCCTCCAGGTGACGTCTCCTTTGATGTGAATCTTCTCTGTCATCATCTTCTCCACTCGGTCTAGACAACTTCTCTCAGTCAGCCATTGTCTCTTCAGAGTGTGACACACAGACAATATCTAGAAATACTATCCTGAAGAAAAATGAGTGTTGTACAGATAGCCCCCCCCCCCATAGTAATAGTGTCCTCATTAGTAAAACTGCCCCCTACAGTGCCCCAACAATGATAATGCTCCCCAAGAGTACCCCGATTAGTAGAAGAGCCCTCCAGTATTAATAATGCCCTCATAGACCCCTCAGTAGTAATAAGGCCCCCATAGTGCTCTTTGTAGAAAAAAGGCGGATCTATAAGACCCTCCTATAGAGCCCCCAGTAGTAATAAGACCGCCTAATGTCACCTGGATTTTAAATGCCCCCACAGTGCCCCTAGTATTTATATTGCCCCCTCCTGTTATAATGCTCTCCCCTGCAGTGCCCCCTGTAGTTATATTCCTCTGTTTTGTGTCCTCACTAATTATAATTCCTCAGCCCCTCCTCCATACAGTTCCATGTAAATGACACTATTTCCCTCCCTCCTCCATAGAGTCCCATGTAAATAACACCACCCCCTCTCCAGCCACCATCAACATACAGTCCCATGTAAATAACATCACACCATCTCTCCAGCCCCCTCCAATATACCGTCCCATGTAAATAAAATCGCCCCCCCACTAGCCTCCTCCAACATACAGTCCCATGTAAATAACATCACTCCCTCCCCATCCACCATCAATATACAGTCCCATGTAAATAACATCACTCCCTCCCCCAGCCACCATCAATATACAGTCCCATGTAAATAACATCACCCCCTCCCCAGCCTTATCCAACATACTGTCCTATGTAAATCACTCCCTCCCCCAGCCACCATCAATATACAGCCGCCTAAACATTTAGTCCCATGATAACATCCCTCCCTTCAGCCCTAACATACAGTCCCAGTTAAATAACCACAACTCCCAGAATTGCTCTGCCTCTCTCTTTACTTACCTCTCCATATGTAGCAGACATCACCACAGCTTCTTCCGCAGTACTTCTCCTCTTCACTGAGAGCCTCTCCTGCACTGGTTACATAATGGTGACATCATCGCAGGTCCTTCTCAACCCCTGCCTTCTGCACTGATCACGTGACCTGTGATGTCATCACGGGTCCTTCAGATCTTGCAGTGCATTATATTCAATTGTATTGCTGTCCTAAGGATACAATACAGTTGTATCTGCCTGGCAGGCAGTACATTCGGGGCCTGGGACAAAACATCAGGGGCCCAGGCCCCGAATGTTTTAGCCTAGCAACGCCCCTGCCTATAGATTAGGGATGGCCAACGCCCCTGCCTATAGATCAGAGATGGCCAACCTGAGGCTCTCAGATGTTACAAAACTACAACTCCTAGCATGCCCACACTGCCTACAGCTATCAGCCTACAGCAGGGCAGGGTGGGAGTTTTAGTTTTACAACAGCTGGAGAGCTGCAAGTTGGTCATCCCTGCAATAGACATTTCATGCTGCCCATGCCCCATGTCCCTGTTTTCATTAATGAGATTATCCCCAAGTTACTCTCATTATTGTAATCAGATGATTTGCAAATCCATGCAGACAGAAATGGCTGCACGGCATGTTTTTTGTCCGGCTGAATCCCGGCATATACGCCGAGAAGCTCCCAGATCCCCACCGCATCCCATTATAGTCAATGGGGTCTGGCTACAGCAGATGCCGAGAACTCGGTAAGGCGGTTCTCTACCGGAACAATCTGTCGGATTTCTTTGAGGCATGTGTGAAACTAGTCTAAGAAAAGGGGTCAATGTGGGAAACACCAGTGAAGAAAATTGTGAATGCACGGGGAACCCACCACCTTTACAGCTCTTTCTATAACATTGCATTGCTGAGTGTATTTACGGTACGTCGTAATGAGTTGATGAAAGTCAATCACAGATAAAGAAAACACAATCGTGCCAGTAGTACATGCAACTTCACACGCGGAGCAGGTAAATTAATCTAGAACTTCTTGTGACGGACTGAACCATCACTGGGGCTGCTGGAGAAGCCTGAGGGCCAGCCTCCTTCCTAGTGACTACGGACCTAGGATTTTGGAAATCCCCCTTGTTTGGTTGATGGCTCTTGCAGTAGAGCCTGTCACTACAGCTGTTCACTTTCACAATCTAATACCAGCCTGGGAAACACAATGCGAATGCTGATGGACTATCTCGCCAAACTAGAACTGGAAGGGTGACTAACATGGACATCCCCAAGTGGACCTGTAGATGGTTTCACTGGGTCTGCCATCCTTTAACTTGGGGGAGCTATGTGACGACATGGTCATCAGTTTGTTAAATGTGTATTGGTGTTAGATATGTGTAATTATGCTATACTGTTATCAAAAGACTGTGAGCACATCCCCCCATTCAGGCGGCCCGGGACTTACTATTTGAGGCACTCCAGGAAGATCCACAATTTGGGAGAGCACAGGAGTAGAGAAGGGAGGACTTACGTGATTTTAGGGAGTTGGGAGCTCAGAGTGAGGACTTATTTGAAAATTTAAGTTACACAGGAATGGGAGCTGGAACAGGCATACCACAGACTGTTCGACATTGCTCAACAGCATGCCCAAGCAACTACAGATGTCATGGAACTACTAGTCCCAGCTAAAGAGCTGTCATCAGAGTAGGGCACTGTTTACCTCTGCCCAGCACCAATGCACCTCTGAAACTCCAGGGAGCCAGGGCAGGCAGCCCCTCTCCCCGACTGCAGGCCGATGCAGAGGAACTACTAGCCCCAGCTTAAGAGTTGTCAGAGTAAAGCTCCACAGGCCTCTGCATACAGCAATCAGTGACCCTGGAGACTCTCTGCAAGGCCACCAAACTGGCAGTTTATTTCCCAGCAGCAGAGCTGGCAACAGAGCAGAGTGCTGTTAGCCTCTGCCCCCCACCCATAGCCCCCCTGAAGCTTCTGGGAGAGATGGCGGCCAACCCCATTTCCTCGTTGCAAGCTACAGAGGTAGGGGACCTGATAAACGTGTGCTGGGGGAACTCCATATGACAGGTGGAGATGGGACCGAGGTCTCTCCACCAGCCCTACAGGGATGCTGGGAAATCGGCCCAGATCCCCAATGGCAGCCGGAGGTTCAGGGAGTAGGGACAGTCGGTCCTGCTCCCCAGTGGCAGGATGTTTTTCAGGGAAAGGAGACAAACGGTCTCTCTCCCTAGCGGCAGAGGGCGTTCAAGGGAGAAGAGGTAGCTGACCTCTCTCCCCAGTGGCAGATGGAGACCCATGGAGAAGAGGCAGCCGACCTTTCTCCCCAGCGGCAGAGGGCATTCCAGGGAGAAGAGGTAGCCTACCTCCCTCCCCAGTGGCAGATAGAGACCCAGGGAGAAGAGGTAGCCAACCTCTCTCCCCAGTGGCAGAGGGTGTTCCAGGGAGAAGAGGTAGCCGACCTCTCTCTCCAGCGGCAGATGGAGACCCAGGGAGAAGAGGTAGCCGACCTCTCTCTCCAGCGGCAGATGGAGACCCAGGGAGAAGAGGTAGCTGACCTCTCTCCCCAGCGGCAGATGGAGACCCAGGGAGAAGAGGTAGCTGACCTCTCTCCCCAGCGGCAGATGGAGACCCAGGGAGAAGAGGTAGCTGACCTCTCTCCCCAGCAGCAGATGGAGACCCAGAGAGAAGAGGTAGGCAACCTTTCTCCCCAGAGGCAGATGGAGACCCAGGGAGAAGAGGTAGCTGACTTCTCTCCCCAGTGGCAGAGGGTGTTCCAGGGAGAAGAGGTAGCTAACCTCTCCCCCAGTTGGAAGAGGTTTTGGATTTATCGTGTTTGCCTAACACAGGTCCAGACCAGTTGGGGGGTCTGGTACCGGGTTAGTCTACTGTTGTGAGGGGAGAAATGTGACGGACTAAACCGTCACTGGGGCTGCTAGAGAAGCCTGAGGGCCAGCCTCCTTCCTAGCAACTACGGACCTAGGATTTTGGAGATGCCCCTTTTTTGGTTGAACCGGGTGTCCGGGGTACATGAACGGCTGTTGCAGTGGAGCCTGTCCCTACAGCCGTTCACTTTCACAATCTAATACCGGCCTGCAAAACACAATACGAATGCTGATGGACTATCTCGCCAAACCGAATTGGAAGGGTGAATAACATAACATCCCCAAGTGGACCTGTAGAGGGTCTCACCGGGTCTGTCATTCTTTAACTTGGGGGAGCTATGTGATGACATGGTCATCAGTTTGAGTTAAATGTGTATTGGTGTTGGATATGTGTAATTATGTTATACTGTGTATCTTGTTATCAAAAGACTGTTAGCACCCCCCTCCCCCCTTCATTATCTCCCATTGTACTCTGAAAGAGCTCAGGACAATGACATTTTGGCCAGGCTCCTGCTAGGGCTGTCTGGAGCTATTTTAGCAGGTGGACCCCTGTGGTGTGGTCCAGATAGAATGTCTTGGGAGGGGAAGGGGGATGTGATGGGATTACAGTTTCATCTGATAACTTTCTGTATATAACTTTGTGCAGTTGCTCAATAAATCAGACTTTATTTCACCTACACTGAGTCTCGACCAGTGACTGGGGAAACTGAGAGCTACAGATGCAATATCTCCTGAGTAAGGAAGAATACAGAGGCGGGCATGCTCTTCCTGAGTACTGGGGGTCGGTCACACTTCTCATCTGACATTTTAATGACTTTGCTATTAGAGTTTCTATTAACAAATCAACTTTACGCCATCCTTGTTAGTTTTTTCCACCTTCTGCAAACAAGATGTTGATAAACGATGTTCATCAAACAAATGCCGAGTTAAAATAGGTGCAAAATAAATTCTCAGCCTCTGTAAAAGCTGTGAAGACACGAAAGGTGATGTTTAGAAGTTCAGTAAACAAGCCAGGGAGGAATATGTTCCTCCTACATTGGGCCATATGCTTGATGGAAACTGATGCAATATTTCTACGAATATTCAGAGCTATGAAATATTTTCACTTCCAATGACAGCTGAACTGGCGTCAAATATAACGTGAACAAAATTTCCACCCAGGAAACTAGAAAAAGCTATGCAATCGGGGCTTAAAGGTTATCCTTACCAAACAGAGGCATACCTACCATATAGACAGAACAGGCTACTGCTATGGTGCTTTTAATTGCTTCACCTGCTTGCATCACACAGCCACAGCATTTTCTTGTCACTAGGAAATATTGAACTCATGGAAAGCCCCTTTAAAAGGGGGTCTGTCACAAAATATATTCTACAGTTTTCCAACCAGCACCTGGATCTGAATACTTTTGTAATTGCATGTAATTGGATGGCCACTGAGTTATTCAATAAGATGTATTTGTATGGCGCCACCTGCTGTCTGTTCTTTTCCTCAATGAGGTGGACACACTTTCAGTTCCATCCTCTAACTGCTACCAGCTGTATATACTGTTAGAAGCTGATACAGAGCCGCAGCAGAAAGAACACTCCCCCTTGAGCTGTATTAGGGAGCTGTGATAGGGAGACAGCTGCTGCACATAGGACATGCCCCCTGAGATGTGATAGGGAGAGAGTTTTAAGCTTTAATAGAGGAGAGAGCTACAGCCAGAAAGTACAACCCCCCAAGCTATGATAGGAAGAGAGCTGCAGCAGAAAGAACACCCCCTAAGCTTTGATAGGCAGACATATGCAATAGAAAGGATTTGTTTATAGGCTTGGAAAGTATAGTTTGTAATTGGATTGAAAACTGGCTGAAGGACCGTGTCCAGAGAGTTGTGGTCAATGATTCCTATTCAGAATGGTCCCAGGTTATAAGTGGTGTACCCCAAGGTTCAGTGCTGGGCCCTTCATTATTTAATTTATTTATTAATGATATCGAGGACAGGATTAATAGCACAATTTCTATTTTAGCAGATGATACTAAGCTATGTATAACTGTACAGTCTATGGAAGATGTCCATAAACTACAAGCTGACTTGGACACTCTGAGTGATTGGGCATCAATTTGGCAAATGAGGTTCAATGTGGACAAATGTAAAGTATGCATTTTGGTAGTAATAAACTCTGTGCTTCATATGTCCTAGGGGATGTAACACTGGGAGAGTCTCATATAGAGAAGGATTTGGGTGTCCTTGTAGATGGTAGATTAAATAACAGCATACAATGTCAATTAGCTGCTTCTAAGGCCACCATGATATTGTCATGCATTAAACGAGGCATGGACTCGCGGGGCAGGGATGTAATATTACCACTTCACAAAGCGCTGGTGCAGCCTCATCTGGAATATGCAGTTCAGTTCTGGGCACCAGTCCATAGAAAGGACGCTCTGCAGCTGGAAAAAGTACAGAGCGACTAAACTGATAAGGGGCATGGAGGGTCTTAGTTATGAAGAAAGATTAAAATAATTTAATTTATTTAGTCTTGAGAAGAGACGTCTCAGGGGGGACATGACTAACCTATACAAATATATAAATGGGCCATACAAAAAATACGGTGAAAAACTGTTCCATGTAAAATGCGCTCAAAAGACAAGGGGGCACTGCCTCCGACTGGAGAAGGAAAAGTTCAGTCTCCAGAAGCGTCAAAGATTCTTTACTGTAAGAACTGTGAATCTGTGGAATAGACTTCCCCAGGACGTGGTCACAGCTGGAACAGTGGACAGTTTTAAAAACGGTTTATATGAATTCTTAAAAGTAAACAACATTAATGCTTATAAAAACATGTAGAAATCTGAGTCTCACTTCTTTCTGGGATTCGCGCCCCCACCTATCCCCTGGTTGAACTTCATGGACTTATGTCTTTTTTCAACAGTATCAACTATGTAACTATGTAGCAATAATTAAAGGTATATACTGTATATAAGCACTGTATATCAGAAAAACATATTATAGTAAAAAAACTATTTTGTTATTCACCACAAAAGGTACAATATTTTTGTACCTGATGGCCCCCCCAACCCGAACTGACTGTGGCAGGAAGAGGTTAATTCACTTTTTCTTTTAATTAAAAATGTTAAAATATTTAAAAGTAAAAGTATAGCTAAATAAATAAAAAGTCGAAGTAGAATAAAAATAAAGTTATAGATAATTCTTCGTTTTGGAAATAGTATAGCAGACTATGTACAAACACACACACATTCGTTCCCCCTTTTTTCATAAGCATGTACACAAATTATTTTATTTTTCAATTTTTTTTTAAATATAGGTATTCGTTTTAGCTGTTTTCATTTCAGTATAAAATATACAAACACAGACATCCAAATACCTTAACTGAAAAATTTGCCTGATAATTTGCCATTAGGTAAACGCTCTGGTAATGAAGTGGTTAAAGTTAGATGTAGTAGTACTTACTTTTGTCATTTGGCACAACTTATTGTGATACTGTACTGCTATATGCTATCTGTGATTTTACATGTGACTTATCAGTGAGTTATCATCATAATAAAACAATGCAACCTAAAAGAGTAAATATACAAATTTGGCTCTGCTACATCTCAGTTTGTATAAAATATGGCAGAAAAAAACCTCTGTATGAAATTGGCTTATATAGGTATAGTAAGACTATTTGTATATCTGTGGGTGCCCTATGATGGCTCTGTATATCGCCATGTGATATGCTGCATACATGTGCAGTGAGCCCCTGAAGAGCTAGTGCAGAGGATGGGCATGGTAGTGGTTCTGATAAGATGATGTGTCACGGTGTGCGCCTTCAAGCCATTGCTCACTGAGGGTTGGTGCAGTGAAAATGTGGTATCAGGCCAGAAGGATAAAAGTCTCTCTTTACTAAGTGCGCCATAGAAGATGTAATTCATCCAGCAGTCATTTGTACACAAATGTCAGTCATTGTTCCAAATGATGAGGTATGATGGCTGGCAAAGTTGCAGATAATGGAACCTCTGATGTGCTATCTTTCTGATGTCTCACCTTTGAACCTCTGGGTAACAGCTGTAAGCTGGCACTTGGGGCTGTGTGTGTCCAGTTGGTGTAAACACAGGCTGTTTTGAGTTCGCCTGACCTGGATGTGATCTAAGGTGATGGGTGTCTGAGCTGTAGTCCCTCACCTGCAACAAAGTCTGGATTGCTGTGGTTGCTGGTCACTTTGCTGACTGTAATGCTGTAGTTTTGCAGATATCTATAGTTTTTGGGTCCTTCAGTTTCTCTGGAGTAGTGGTCTCACAGATGATGATTGTTCTGTGGTCCCTAAGACCCTCGGAGCAGAAACAATTGGAAATGCTTCCTCATTCTTCACATTCCTAGCTAACATCTCCCCTGGTAGGAAGTAGGGCCAGCCCACTTCTACCAAGAAGGAAGAAATGGGGTGGTTAGCTGCATTCCTAATGCCAACCATACTTCACCTTCCGGTGAAACCAAACATTTGCAGATAACCCCTGTACTGGGCACTGCACATAAGATCTACATGACATCTACAGCTCACATGGCTGTATGTAGCATGCCATATAGTGCACTACTGTATCACTCTATTATTATTATTATTTATTATTAAAGCACCGTTCATTCCATGGCGCTGTACATGTGATACGGGGTGCACATACATAATACAGACAATTGCACTAAGCATGAACAAGACGAGTTACAAACTGGTACAGAAGGAGAGAGGGCCCTGCCTGTGATGGCTTATAATCTACATGGTATGGGAGAAGGACACCGTAGGGGAGGGTAAAGTTGGTCATGGCGGTATAAAGGTAACAGGATCACTGGTTGTAGGATTGTCTGAAGAGGTGGCTTTTAGATTTCTTTTGAAGGATTCCACTGTAGGTGAGAGTCTGATATGTTGGGGTAGCGAGTTCCAGAGTGTGGGAGATGCACGGGAGAAATCTTGGAGACGATTGTGGGAAGCAGTGATAACAGAAGCGGAGAGAAGTAAGATCAGAGATTGCATGTTGGGATCTATTGGGAAAGCAGCTCAGAGATGTAGGGAGGGGACAGGTTGTGGATGGCCTTGTATGTATTTGTTAGTATTTTCAACTGAATTCGCTGGGCAATGGGGAACCAGTGATGGAATTGGCAGAGGGGAGAGGCAGAGGAGTAACAGGGTGACAGGTGGATTAGTCGGGCAGCAGAGTTGAGGATAGATTGGAGGGGTGCGAGAGTGCTATATTGAAGGCCACAGAGGAAAATGTTGCAGTAGTCTAGGTGGGAGCTGATGAGGGCATGTACAAGCATTTTTGCAGACTCAAAGTTGAGTTAAGAGCAGATGTTTTTGAGTTGGAGGCAGCAGGTGGTGGAAAGGGCTTGGATGTGTGGTCGGTAGGAGAGGGCAGAATCCAAGGTCACTCTAAGGCAGCGGACTTGGTTGACCAGGGAGAGTGTGCAGCCATTGATCGTGATATATAGGTTTGGGGGGTTGAGCAAGATGGGTGAAAGATGATGAACTATATTTTATCTATGTTAAGTTTTAGAAAGCGAGAGCAGAAGAAGGAGGATATGGAAGATAGGCATTGTGGAATTCTGGATAGTAATGTGGTGATGTCTGGACCAGAGAGGTAGATTTGTGTGTCATCAGCAGAAAAATGAAACTGACAGCCATGGGACTCTATGAGCTGTCCCAGGCCAAAAGTGTAGATAGAGAAGAGCAGGGGTCCTAGGACAGAGCCTTGCAGGTCACCAACAGAGACGGAATGAGACGAGGAGGTGGTGTGAGAGTGGGAGACGCTAAATACATAGTAACATAGTATATAAGGCCGAAAAAAGACATCTGTCCATTTAGTTCGGCCTGTTATCCTGCAAGTTTATCCAGAGGAAGGCACAAAAAGCCCTGTGAGGTAGAAGCCAATTTTCCCCACCTAAGGGGAAAGAAAGTTTACCCAACTGGATCAACGACCCATCTCTATTCCCTATAGCCTGTAATATTATTACACTCCAGAAATACATCCAGGCCCCTCCTGAACTCTTTTAGTAAACTTACCATTTAGTGTCCGCTCTGTGAGGTATGATGTGATCCAGGAGAGGGCCAGGTCAGTGATACCAAGAGATGAGAGAGTTTGTAACAGAAGGGAGTGGTCGACAGTGTCAAAAGCAGAGGACAGGTCAAGGAGAAGGAGTACAGAGTAATGTTTTTTGGTTTTGGCTGTTAGTAGGTCATTGGTGACTTTGGTAAGGGCAGTCTTAGTTGAGTGGTGGGGTTGGAAGCCAGATTGTAGCCGGTCAAAAAGAATGGACATGTTGCTCAAGTAGCTTTGAGGCATATGGAAGAAGTGATATGAGGCGATAACTGGACAAAGAAGATGAGTAAAGTGAAGGCTTTTTGAGAATGGCTGTAATGGCAGCATGTTTAAAACCAAAGGGGAAGGCACCAGAGTTTGGTGATAGGTTGAAGAAATGAGTTAGAGCTGGTATAAACACTGTGGTGAGGTTAGGGATGAGGTGGGATAGGATTGGGTCATGTGGTGAGATGTGATCTGGAGAGTAGAGTGAAGAGTTTTTCTTCTGTAATGATGGAGAAGCGGGTTTTGGGAGAAGAGGATTATGCAGTTGTGTAGAGGGTATGTGGGGACTGAAGCTTTCTCTGATGTTGACTATCTTTTGTTTGAAGTATGTGGCAAAGTCCTCAGCTGAGATGAGAGGGTGGGGGACGGAGAAGGGAGTTAAAAGTGTTAAAAAGTTGTTTAGGGGTTTGGGACCGGGAAGATATGAGAGATGAGAAGTAGGCCTGTTTTGCATCAGCGAGTGAGGATTTGAAAGTGAGGAGGGCTTGCTTGTATGCAGTAAAGTGATCCTTAGAGTGGGATTTTTTCCATCGCCACTCAGCAGCCCTGGAAGCTTGTCTGAGTTTTTTGGTCAGGTTGGTGTGCCAGAGTTGTCTGTTGATTTTTCGGGTTTTGTTGTGTGTGAGGGGGACAACAATGTGCAGAGCTGTACTTATTGTGGTGTTATATAGGGTGGTGGCAGCATCTGGGTCTTAGAGGGAACAAATGGTAGAGAGTGGCAGAAGAGAGTAGGAAAGCAAGTGAAAGTCAAGATGTTTAGGGTTCCTGCGGTGGTGCATTAGTGTGTGGACCGGGGTAGCAGCAGAAGAGACGAGTGAAGAGAAGGTGAGTAGGTTGTGGTCGGATAGGGGGAGAGGCGAATTAGAAAGGTTAGATAGGAAGCAGAGGCGGGTAAAGATAAGATCCAGAGTGTGACCATCTCTGTTGGTGGGAGTGGAAGACCACTGTGATAGGCCGAAGGAGGAAGAGAGTGATAGGAGTTTGGAGGCGGCCGAGTGGCAGGTGTCAATAAGGATGTTGAAGTCATCCATGATGATAGTGGGGATGTCAGCAGAAAGAAAGTGTAGGAGCCAGGTGTTAAAGTGTTCAAGAAAGATGGTGGCTGTGCCTGGGGGGGCGGTAAATGACAGCTACTTGGAGGTTGGAGGCACTCTATGTAGACACGTAGACGTACAGAAACACTGACTGTCATACTAATACAAAGCAGCTGTCACAATTTGTCACATTTGTTTGCTGCACAATTTTACATCAGGCAGTGACCGGGTCACATCTGCTGCCACTGATAACTCAGCACAATGGGTACATTTCATATTACAATTTTAAAATGTAATTTGCAAAACTCATTTTGTAAAATATATTCATATTTGAGTTTATATTGCAGTTACTTATAGCCTCAGTCACTCTACGCTGGCCAAGCATAGATTGCTTTTTCTGTGAAATATACTTTAAGACGTCTGTCACTGGTGCCCGAGAAAGTTTCACACCAGTTACTCAGTGTAAATGGTTAAATAGTCTGAGTTGATGCAAGTCCCAATACATTAAACATGATAGGATATAACTCCATCTCAATTAACAATGACGGCCTTGTAAACCTGGCGTTGTGAAGTGATAATATGCCGACAGAGCTGCTAGGAGGATAGCATTTCCTACTGAATTATTTCAGGGCTTCAAATGGACGGATGGATGTCTTTTCTCGACATAACAAACTGTTAATATGTTACATTCTTGTTTAACATTACGAGGGCCATTAGAGAATTTGTGAATTGCTTCATAAAGACGACCTGTCAGCTCTCCTGACATTTGCATTCTCCCTGAAATAACACTTCTGGAGCATCTAATCTTATGGCTCCATGTTGTGCCATTCCTTTATTATTCCTGCTAGAAGTTAGAAATGAATTGCTAGCAGTTTGCAATGAAGGCCCAGTTACCAGTTGTGGGGTGTCCCTGTCTGACACAGGAATAACTGATTGGATAGTGTCAGACTGTACAGGACACACCCCTGGTACCTGGTAACACCCATCTGGACCTCCATTGCATACTGCTAGTAATTAATTCATAACTTATTCATAACTACCTAGCAGGAATAATAAAGGAATGGCCTATCCTTAAGAGTGAATTTTAAGAAATTTGTTTTAGGTCCGATTTGCTTGAATCAGTTGTCAGATTAGATTCAGGTCTCAATAAATGTGGTCTATCGAAAGTGCCCCAATTAACCTGAAAAATGATGTATGACACTGAGATCTCCTAGGACTCTACCCAATCTCGTTCAAGCTCTTTAGTGCGAAGACAGCATTAGTAATGTCAAAGTGACAGTGATATGTCTGACTATGAATACAAGGATGGTGGTCTCCGTGGACATTCACTGCGCCTGCGCCGATTACAGATGCGCACGGCGCATGCGCGAGATTTCGTATGGCTGGAACAGAGGGAGGATCGGATTCCATCAGAGATGGGCGTGCTGGAGGGACGCGCTGGGCGGCATTATGTGAAGGTAGACCGAGCCTCTAGGTGCTGAAAAGACGCCCACATAGCACCTAGAGGCTCATTAGCATATCCATAAAAGTTCTTTTTTTAGCAAAACGGCTGGCCAAAAAACTGTTAGATTAGGATTGTTTGGTACAGCAGACACTAGCGGATCGCTAGTGTCTGAAAGCTAAATAGGGGCAAACGAAGTGGTAGAAACCCTTTAATAACACACTGCACTGTCTGATTTTTTAAAGTTAAAAAACTGTCCAAAATTGTCCTTTTTTGGTGGCAGATGCCTGCATTTCATCCAAAAATGCAAAAGGTTCAATTTTTGGGGGAAATTCATGGCAAATTCAATTCCCTTAGAATCGATTCACTTATTTCTAGGCCAGCAAGGGTCTTACCCCCGACACCCCCACTGATCAGATGTTTGCAGTAGCTCTGCCGAAACCAGGCGCCACAACTTCACAGCTTTATCCACGGTGTAGTGACCAGGTTTCTGCTCTCATTCAAGGTCTGGCACCTATTTCTGCCAGCGACACTATTAAAAAACAACTGATCGGTGGTGGTGCTGGAAAATGCCACCCCACCGATCTGATATAGATGATCTGTCCTAGGGTCAGCCACTATAAAGTCCTGTAGAACCTCTTTAACATAGATTCGACATACATTTGCCCCCTAAAGCCCATATGCTCCTTGGCATATACTTTGGGAGATTTTTCATTGTTTACACTGGCAGTCCAAGTACCACGAATGTCCCCCTTTTCCTACGCTTTTCATCCCAGGTTTTCCACTAGGTACGAGAGGCCTATGCCTAGAGATGACCCTGCCGAGAAAGTGACACACAGGGTAAATGTATTGAGGGGGAATTTGTACAGTAGCATCTTCCCCACCTTCCAGCAGCCTGGAGTTCAGTATTCCCTCCCTGGAGTAGTCAAAAACCTTGTCAGTCTACAATAAATAATTTATAATGAATAAAATACACATAATACACACATCAAATACATCTATATTTAATCACATCATTAAAAATTAAAATAAACGGCATATTTAGAAAAAAAAGGAAAAGATGCTGAAAGGTGGCACAGGAGCTGTATGATACACTGATATTGTTTACTCCTCACATATATATCGGCATTATGCTCGCATGCAGAAAACTAGACTAAAATGTAATATGTTAAAAATCAATAAAACATACAAGTATACTGTAGAACCGTATGCACCAATGTGAGTCACTGTCCCCAAGGTGTGAAAGTGTGATATATATGTGATGATTAGATGCTGTGATATAAATGTATTAATAACTTAATTAGTGTATCGTACAGCAACTATAGTACGGTTGCCCTCCATTTTAATAATGGATGTTAATTTTAATTTTTAATTATGCAATTAAGTATAGATTGATTTCACATAATTCAGTGTATCTTAAATATTATGAGTAATTATTATACTATGCAGCACACAATAGTAGACTGCTGGATGCCTGGTTTTGGTTGGTTAATAAATAATTCTGTAAAAATTTGACAGGGAGGAGGGCGATGCTTGTTTCTGAGAGTCAGACTGTGGGAGGGGGAAAGGGAACATCGGCGAGAGGTTGTTGCGCAGAGCACACAGCAGGAAGGGACCACCCACTCTGCAAGCATGAAAAGTCCTGTTAAGAGTCCACCTGCTCTGCTAAGTTAACCTGCACAAAAGTTGAGTGTGTAAAGTATGTGTGATGCCTGTTTATGTAATTTGTATGTTTGTGTAAAGTAGGTATGTGCAATGCCTGTGTAAGTACTGTATGCAAACATAGATAGTTAGGGATATATTATTTTTTATGGAGCTATTACCAATGAGCGAATTTCTTGACATCAAATCTGATTCATCAAATTTTTTTTTAATTTGTTTTGTGTCCAAATCTATTCTACACAAATCAAATATGCTCCAGTAACCCTGAAAAAATTGGTATGACACTCTGAGGTCTCCTAGGATTTAGATTTTTTTTTAAATATTTTCATTATCTCTTTTTTTTATATTTTAAATTTTTGTCTCTTTCTCTCCTAACCCCTACCCTTTTAACAGCAATAGCAAATATGGCATGGTTGATGGTGGTAGACAGTGTTTTTAAACACACACTGCTCCATCGCATGTGTTAAGCTTCTCCTTATTAGAAAGCTTCCAAATATTGTTCTTTATTGTGGGAAGATGATTTAAATGGTTTAAACATAAATGGTGTTTTGGGAAAAAACTGTGGCTTGTTGGGACCAAACGTCCAAAAATTATGCCTTAAAAGGGGAAGATCTCGGTCTATGTTATTGTGTCTTGTTCTGCACAATCATCCAAAAATGATCCATTAATGGTGGCAGAATGCCTGCCCATATTTATACACAGATGTGTTAATTGTCAGAAGAAACAGTGGCCTGTTCTGAATAAGCAGATGTGGAAAAAGTAGCAGCACAGCATTGAACAGACAAGGCTGTAGATGGTGCGGCTGTTAAGGGTAGTAATAGTTGTGGTGGCAGCTGTGTAGCAGTAATAGTAGTGGCAGTAGTGTAATGGAACTATCAGTAGGAGGATTAGCAGCAGGGAACAGCAGCAGCCGTATGGTACTAAACATGATGGTAGGCAGTCAGACAGCAGCAGTGGGATAATTACAGAAGCAGCAGCAGACATACAGTACAGTATAGAACATGATGGTAGGCAGGCAGATGGCATGATGGGGCACCGTCAGCAAGGACAGATCTATTCATCTGCCTCAGCTAAAGGTGTGTCAAAAACCTCACTAATCCAGGCCTCATTGCAGGTGGCGTTATCACACCCAAATGGATAAAAGTTGTCCCCTGCCAGTGTACAAAACATCACTTTTGGCACTGTGGGCAAATACAGAGCAGAGGATTGGGAAGCGAAAACCTCCAAAAAACCTGTCAGGGCCAGATCTGCGGCTATTATGGTCAGCTTGGGAACTGGTGATACTGTGAAGGCAGTCTCACAACATGCCAGTCCTAAGCCTAACTCTGTGTGAGTATCTCCCGTATGGTGGTTTTTCTCCACAAGACAGGCATATAAAACCATATCCGTGTGCAAGATCTGTGGGATCAAAATAAGCCTTGGGCATTTAAACACATAGGTACCATGGATCTATTGCAGCACTTGAGATGGCATTACTGGATCTGTACGGGAAAAAAGGACTGGCTAGCTTTCTGAATAAAAACTAGTCTGTCCTCCATCTCCTAGTCTTCTTGGTGGTAGTCAGGCCATATTCCTAAGCAGTACAGTGTCCTTGGTATCATCATCAGCTGCTTCTTCGCCTCCTCAGACTCCTCCTCCACCTTGTCCTCTGATCCATCATGAGACATTCATAAATTAATATGTGTCCATGAGAAAACTATTTGCGACAGTAAATGTGGGACAGTTGCACGCTTTCACCCAAATTTAATTCTGTTGCAGTATTACTACTAGTGTTGAGCTAGCCCGAACTGTAAAGTTTGGGTCCGTACTGAACTTTGCAAGTTCGGGTACCCGGATCCGAACTTTGCAGGAAAAGTTTGGGTTTGAGTTTGGTGTTCAGGCATTTAATAAAGCCAAACAACAATCTTTTGAGCTGTGAGCACTTAGAAGCCTAGTGGCATGGCATGACTGTGATTGGCCGGTGCATCATGCGATCCAGCCTCTATACAAGCTGGATCACGTGTAGCTCATCAGCTCTGAGTAGTGCAGGGACAGGAAGCAGGCAGCTGGAGCTGGGGAGAGTGTTAGGAATCTGGCTATTTGTTTTGTGGGTGACCTATAATGATTTTTTGTGGGTGCTACACACCAGCTTTGCACCCCTGACACAGAAATATAATAATAAATCTGGCTTTTAAAGGGAGTCTTTCACCTAATCTGAGCGTTTTAGACCGCTCAGATCAGGTTATAGACTCTTTAACCCTCATTACGATCATACCCGTCTCTTATGTGTCCCTCGCCCAGATAATGAAAATAATACTTTTTAAACTTATGCAAATTACCTTCTGAAGGTGCCCAGGGGCGGCGTTACTGGGCGATGTGCCCAGAAAAACACACCTCCAGCCGGCGGACGTCACGAGCGGCACCAGAGGACGGCGGGCTGGGAACTGGCCCGCACCTGCGCACTGCTCTGCCCATTATGGGCAGAGGAACATCCTTTCATATTGCGCATGCGCCGGCCGGCTGTCTTTAGTTGGCCGGCGCATGCGCAATATGAAAAGCTGTTCATCTGCCCATAATGGGCAGAGCAGTGCGCAGGTGCGGGCCAGTTCCCAGCCCGCCGTCCTCTGGTGCCGCTCGTGACGTCTGCCGGCTGGAGGTGTGTTTTTCTGGGCACATCGCCCAGTAACGCCGCCCCTGGGCACCTTCAGAAGGTAATTTGCATAAGTTTAAAAAGTATTATTTTCATTATCTGGGCGAGGGACACATAAGAGACGGGTATGATCGTAATGAGGGTTAAAGAGTCTATAACCTGATCTGAGCGGTCTAAAACGCTCAGATTAGGTGAAAGACTCTCTTTAATTCTGTGGGTGACCTATAGCGATTTTTTTTTTTGTGGGTGCAATGCACCATTTTTGTACCCCTGACTAGAGTTGAGCGGACACCTGGATGTTCGGGTTCGAGAAGTTCGGCCGAACTTCCTGAAAATGTTCGGGTTCGGGATCCGAACTTCATCCCGAACCCGAACCCCATTGAAGTCAATGGGGACCCGAACTTTTCGGCACTAAAAAGGCTGTAAAACAGCCCAGGAAAGGGCTAGAGGGCTGCAAAAGGCAGCAACATGTAGGTAAATCCCCTGCAAACAAATGTGGATAGGGAAATTAATTAAACTAAAAATTAAATAAATAAAAACTACCAAAATTAATTGGAGAGAGGTCCCATAGCAGAGAATCAGGCTTCACGTCACCCACCACTGTAAGAGTCCATTTTCATAAATTTAGGCCCAGCACACAGGCAGAGGAGAGAGGTTCCGTAACACAGAATCTGGCTTCATGTCACCAGAGAATCAGTCTTCATGTCATAGCAGAGAATCAGGCTTCACGTCACCCACCACTGTAACAGTCCATTTTCATAAATTTAGGCCCAGCACCCAGGCAGAGGAGAGAGGTTCCGTAACACAGAATCTGGCTTCATGTCAGCAGAGATTCAGTCTTCATATCATAGCAGAGAATCAGGCTTCACGTCACCCACCACTGTAACAGTTCATTTTCATAAATTTAGGCCCAGCACCCAGGCAGAGGAGAGAGGTCCCGTAACAGAGAATCTGGCTTCATGTCAGCAGAGATTCAGTCTTCATATCATAGCAGAGAATCAGGCTTCACGTCAGCCACCACTGCAACAGTCCATTGTCATATATTTAGGCCCAGCACCCAGGCAGAGGAGAGAGGTCCCGTAACAGAGAATCTGGCTTCATGTCAGCAGAGAATTAGTCTGCATGTCATAGCAGAGAATCAGGCTTCACGTCACCCACCACTGTAACAGTCCATTTTCATAAATTTAGGCCCAGCACCCAGGCAGAGGAGAGAGGTCCCGTAACATACAATCTGGCTTCATGTCAGCAGAGATTCAGTCTTCATATCATAGCAGAGAATCAGGCTTCACGTCAGCCACCACTGCAACAGTCCATTGTCATATATTTAGGCCCAGCACCCAGGCAGAGGAGAGAGGTCCCGTAACAGAGAATCTGGCTTCATGTCAGCAGAGAATTAGTCTGCATGTCATAGCAGAGAATCAGGCTTCACGTCACCCACCACTGTAACAGTCCATTGTCATAAATTTAGGCCCTGGCACCCAGGCAGAGGAGAGAGGTCCCGTAACAGACAATCTGGCTTCATGTCAGCAGAGAATCAGTCTGCATGTCATAGCAGAGAATCAGGCTTCACGTCACCCACCACTGTAACAGTCCATTGTCATAAATTTTGGCCCTGGCACCCAGGCAGAGGAGAGAGGTCCCGTAACAGACAATCTGGCTTCATGTCAGCAGAGAATCAGTCTGCATGTCATAGCAGAGAATCAGGCTTCACGTCACCCACCACTGTAAGAGTCCATTTTCATAAATTTAGGCCCAGCACACAGGCAGAGGAGAGAGGTTCCGTAACACAGAATCTGGCTTCATGTCACCAGAGAATCAGTCTTCATGTCATAGCAGAGAATCAGGCTTCACGTCACCCACCACTGTAACAGTCCATTTTCATAAATTTAGGCCCAGCACCCAGGCAGAGGAGAGAGGTTCCGTAACACAGAATCTGGCTTCATGTCACCAGAGAATCAGTCTTCATGTCATAGCAGAGAATCAGGCTTCACGTCAGCCACCACTGCAACAGTCCATTTTCATAAATTTAGGCCCAGCACCCAGGCAGAGGAGAGAGGTTCCGTAACACAGAATCTGGCTTCATGTCACCAGAGAATCAGTCTTCATGTCATAGCAGAGAATCAGGCTTCACGTCAGCCACCACTGCAACAGTCCATTGTCATATATTTAGGCCCAGCACCCAGGCAGAGGAGAGAGGTCCCTTAACAGAGAATCTGGCTTCATGTCAGCAGAGAATCAGTCTGCATGTCATAGCAGAGAATCAGGCTTCACGTCACCCACCACTGTAACAGTCCATTGTCATAAATTTAGGCCCTGGCACCCAGGCAGAGGAGAGAGGTCCCGTAACAGACAATCTGGCTTCATGTCAGCAGAGAATCAGTCTGCATGTCATAGCAGAGAATCAGGCTTCACGTCACCCACCACTGTAACAGTCCATTTTCATAAATTTAGGCCCAGCACACAGGCAGAGGAGAGCGGTTCCGTAACACAGAATCTGGCTTCATGTCACCAGAGAATCAGTCTTCATGTCATAGCAGAGAATCAGGCTTCACGTCACCCACCACTGTAACAGTCCATTTTCATAAATTTAGGCCCAGCACCCAGGCAGAGGAGAGAGGTCCCTTAACAGAGAATCTGGCTTCATGTCAGCAGAGAATCAGTCTGCAAGTCATAGCAGAGAATCAGGCTTCATGTCACCCACCACTGTAACAGTCCATTGTCATAAATTTAGGCCCAGCACCCAGGCAGAGGAGAGAGGTTCCGTAACACAGAATCTGGCTTCATGTCACCAGAGAATCAGTCTTCATGTCATAGCAGAGAATCAGGCTTCACGTCAGCCACCACTGCAACAGTCCATTTTCATAAAATTAGGCCCAGCACCCAGGCAGAGGAGAGAGGTTCCGTAACACAGAATCTGGCTTCATGTCACCAGAGAATCAGTCTTCATGTCATAGCAGAGAATCAGGCTTCACGTCACCCACCACTGTAACAGGCCATTTTCATAAATTTAGGCCCAGCACACAGGCAGATGAGAGAGGTCCCATAACAGACAATCTGGCTTCATGTCGGCAGAGAATCAGTCTGCATGTCATAGCAGAGAATCAGGCTTCACGTCACAGCTACAGCACTAACGACAGATTTAGCTGGATATAAATTTGAGGCCTAGTATTTAGGCGCTGGGTGACAGGTATGGGTTTAGTGACAGAATTAGACTTGGAAATGCACAGTAGCGGGTGTGTGAAGTTATTCTGAATGTCCCTATGTGCACCTTCAATATGATCTACCCTTTTAGGGATAGATTTCAAATAGCTCTGATACAGCAGAAACCACAAAATTTTTAAATTGCTAAATTGGGAATTGTATTTCAACCCAGAACAAGAAATGTGCTTGAACGGACACTAAATAACTCGCCCAGCTACAGCACTAGCGACAGATTTAGCTGGATATAAATTTGAGGCCTAGTATTTAGGCGCTGGGTGACAGGTATAGATTTACTGACGGAATTAGACTTGGAAATGCACAGTAGCGTGTGTGTGAAGTTATTCTGAATGACCCTATGTGCACCTTGAATATTATATACCCTTTTAGGGATAGATTTCAAATAGCTCTGATACAGCAGAAACCACTAAATTAGGAAATTGCTAAATTGGGAATTGTATTTCAACCCAGAACAAAAAATGTGCTTTGACGGACACTAAATAACTTGCCCAGCCAGAACAGTACAGCAGTAACGACAGATTTAGCGGGATATAAATTTGAGGCCTAGTATTTAGGCGCTGGGTGACAGATATAGATTTACTGACGGAATTAGACTTGGAAATGCACAGTAGCGTGTGTGTGAAGTTATTCTGAATGACCCTATGTGCACCTTGAATATTATATACCCTTTTAGGGATAGATTTCAAATAGCTCTGATACAGCAGAAACCACTAAATTAGGAAATTGATAAATTGGGAATTGTATTTCAACCCAGAACAAAAAATGTGCTTTGACGGACACTAAATAACTTGCCCAGCCACAACAGTACAGCAGTAACGACAGATTTAGCGGGATATAAATTTGAGGCCTAGTATTTAGGCGCTGGGTGACAGGTATAGATTTACTGACAGAATTAGACTGGGATATGGCCAAAAAATAACCACACTATTGCTGGTTAAATGCACTTGGTGTGACAGCTTGACCAACCACACTACTGAGGGTTAAATGCACTTGGTGACAGGCGCAGCTTGCCCCTGATGTAGTATATGGCCAA
The DNA here is from genome assembly GCF_014858855.1 of Bufo gargarizans. Classification (NCBI taxonomy): domain Eukaryota; kingdom Metazoa; phylum Chordata; class Amphibia; order Anura; family Bufonidae; genus Bufo; species Bufo gargarizans. The sequence goes on from NC_058080.1 coordinate 81,032,017, forward strand.
AAAATTAACAGACTATTGCTGGTTAAATGCACTTGGTGTGACAGCTTGACCAACCACACTACTGAGGGTTAAATGCACTTGGTGACGGGCGCAGCTTGCCCCTGATGTAGTATATGGCCAAAAAATAAACAGACTATTGCTGGTTAAATGCACTTGGTGTGACAGCTTCACCCTGATGTAGGCTTTAGCCAAAAAACAACCACACCATTGAGGGTTAAATGCACTTGGTGACAGGTGCAGCTTGCCCCTGATGTAGTATATGGCCAAAAAATAAACAGACTATTGCTGGTTAAATGCACTTGGTGTGACAGCTTCACCCTGATGTAGGCTTTAGCCAAAAAACAACCACACCATTGAGGGTTAAATGCACTTGGTGACGGGCGCAGCTTGCCCCTGATGTAGTATATGGCAAAAAAATAAACAGGCTATTGCTGGTTAAATGCACTTGGTGTGACAGCTTCACCCTGATGTAGGCTTTAGCCAAAAAACAACCACACCATTGAGGGTTAAATGCACTTGGTCGCAGCTTGTGCTGGCGCACCACAAGACACAAAATGGCCGCCGATCACCCCAGAAAAAAGTGACTGACAAACGGTCTGGGCAGCCTAAAAACAGTGAGCAATTGAGTATCAGCAGCTCAATGACCCACAGCTGCAGATCGATCAATAATCAAGTCCTTTGGAGGAGTTAATCTGCCTAATCTCGCCCTACTGTCGCAGCCGCAACCTCTCCCTACGCTAATCAGAGCAGAGTGACGGGCGGCGCTATGTGACTCCAGCTTAAATAGAGGCTGGGTCACATGGTGCTCTGGCCAATCACAGCCATGCCAATAGTAGGCATGGCTGTGACGGCCTCTTGGGGCAAGTAGTATGACGCTTGTTGATTGGCTGCTTTGCAGCCTTTCAAAAAGCGCCAAGAAAGCGTCACAAAAGCACCAAGAAAGCGACGAACACCGAACCCGAACCCGGACTTTTACGAAAATGTCCGGGTTCGGGTCCGTGTCACGGACACCCCAAAATTCAGTACGAGCCCTAACTATACAGTCCGGGTTCGCTCATCCCTACCCCTGACTCAAAAATATTATAATTAATCCATCTGTTAGTTTGGTGGGTGACATATTCCCATTTTTGGTGTGAGGTACACTTGCACTGCATACGTGACAGGGAAATTAATATAGTTAATCCGTCTGTTAGTTCGGCCGCTACATATACCCATTTTTGGTGTGAGATACACATGCACTACATACATGACAGGGAAATTAATATAGTTAATCCTTCTGTTAGTTTGGTGGGTGACATATTCCCATTTTTGGTGTGAGGTACACCTGCACTGCATACGTGACAGGGAGATTAATATAGTTAAACTGTCTGTTAGTTCGGTGGGTGACCTCAAAGAATGAGGAGAGCATCAAATAAGGGACGTGGCCCTGGTCGTGGTGCTGCTGGTGCTGGTGTAGCTCCTGTTGCAGGGAGAGGACCTGGTCGATCTGTGCCAGCTACACTCCCAAATGAAACACCTTCCTCAGGTGCACGAAGGCGACAGGACGTTCAGCATAATTTTGTAGGCCCGAATACCGGTGTATGAATGGTGAGGCCGGAACAAGTAGAGATGCCCATGGGCATCAGTCTTTCTCCTCACTGCCTTGCAAATTAGCCAAGCAGTCTGAGCCCCAAGTCATGCAGTAGTCTCTTATGCTTTTTGATGACTCTGCTGGTGGGGTTTCCATTGGCCATCCACCTAGTCCTGCCCCAGAAGTGGAAGAGATTGAGTCCACTGATGCCCAGCCACTTATGTTTCAGGATGTGGACATGGGAGGACCACCGCAGCATGTCTCTGATGATGATGATGAAACACAGGTGCCAACTGCTGCAGCTTTCTGCCGTGTGCAGACCTGCAAGAAGGGCAGGGGTGAAGAGTGGGTGGAAGATAATGTGGAGGATGATGAGGTCCTAGACCCCACATGGAATGAAGGTCATGCGAGTGACATGTGCAGTTCGGAGGAAAAAGTGGTGGTGGTCAGACAGCGCCAGCCGCACTGCAAAAGAGGGAGCAGGGTGCAAAAGCAGAGTGGCCATCCCCTAGAGAGTATGCCTGCTACTGCCCACTGCACCCAGGGACTGAGCACACCAAAGCAAGCTCCAAGGAGTTCCCTGGCGTGGCAGTTCTTCAGACAATGTGCTGATGAAAAGACGCGAGTGTGCAATCAGAGCCTGAAGCGAGGCATAAATGTTCTAAACCTGAGCACCACCTGCATGACCGGGCATCTAAATGCAAAGCACGAGCTTCATTAGAGTACACGCCTGAAAAAACACTAAAGATCTCAGGCTCCTCTTGCTCCACACTGTCCCATGGAAGCATTTAGCTATCCATCCCTCAAACACTGGAGAGAAAGAGGAAGTACCCCCCTAACCATCCGCGATTCCTGGCCCTGAATGCCAGCATTTCAAAATTCCTGGCCTATGAAATGTTGTAATTCCGTCTGGTGGAGACAGAGACTTTTAAAAACCTTATCTTACATCCCAGCAAGCCATACACTCTAACAACTTGTCATGGAACCATGAACCAGACGTACAACAAGAGATAAGTAGAAATAAGAAGGCTTTATTGAAACTCAAGCTGTAAGGCAAAAGTCCAAGCGGATGGCTAAACCGAAGCAGGGTCTTGCGAAGCCAGAAGTCAGGAACCAGAAGGGTAGTCAGACGAAGCCTGGATCAGGAACCAGCAGGGTAGTCAGACGAAGCCTGGATCAGGAACCAGCAGGGTAGTCAGACGAAGCCAGGATCAGGAACCAGAAGGGTAGTCAGACGAAGCCAGGATCAGGAACCAGAAGGGTAGTCAGACGAAGCCAGGATCAGGAACCAGAAGCAGCAGCAGTCTTAGAAGCATGTGAACACAGGAGGACCAAGCAGGGAACTGAAGCCACAGACCTCCTATATATATGAGCTGGGCATCCAGCTCCTCCCAGTGGGAAGGAGAAGCCGCAGGGTGGGAGGCTACAAGAAACCCAGAAACCAAGATGGCCGCCAGCACATGTCAAACGAAGGAGAACAGCAAGAAGGTAAGACCATGACAGTACCTCCCCCTCAAGGGCCCCTCCTCCGCGGAGTAAGGAACGGTTTCTGAGGGAAGCGTGCGTGGAAGGCTCGGAGCAAGGCAGGAGCATGGACATCTGCGGAGGGAACCCAGGAACGCTCCTCTGGACCATAACCACGCCAATGGACCAAAAACTGCACCCGACCGTGGACCAGGCGTGAGTCCAGGATATTGCTCACCTCATACTCCTCACGATTGCCCACTTGGACCGGACGAGGCCGAGGAACCGAGGAAGTGAAACGATTACACACCAGTGGCTTCAACAGGGAGACATGAAACACGTTGGAGATCCGCATGCCAGGAGGAAGCGCGAGGGCATAGGCTACCGGGTTTACCCTGCGAAGCACTCGGAAGGGACCAACAAAGCGAGGCGCCAGCTTGGGAGTGGGCACTCGAAGGTTGAGGTTGCGGGTGGACAACCATACGCGGTCTCCGACCTGGTAGGAAGGAGCGGGCGCTCGTCTGCGATCAGCCTGGAGTCTCTGGCGCTGCGCAGAGACCTCAAGGGACCTCTGGATCTGTACCCAAGAAGCACGTAGGACGGAAAGGTGATCCTCCACAGCCGGAATATCCTGGGGAGAGAATACCTCCGGTAACACGGCAGGTTGGAACCCATAATTGGCCATGAAGGGAGACGTCCCAGAGGAAGAGTTCACCGCCGTGTTCCTGGCAAACTCAGCCCAAGGCAGGAGGTCAACCCAATTGTCTTGGTGATCGGAGACATAGCAACGAAGGAATTGCTCCAAGGCCTGATTGGATCGTTCTGCGGCCCCATTGGACTGAGGGTGGTAGGCCGAGGAGAAAGAGAGATGAATCCCCAACTGGGAGCAAAAGGCGCGCCAGAACCTGGACACAAACTGACTCCCCCGATCCGACACAATCTCCTTGGGCAAACCGTGCAACCGGAAGACCTCCCTGGCAAAAATCGAGGCCAACTCTTGTGCAGAGGGTAACTTCTTGAGAGGAACACAGTGGCACATTTTGGAAAACCGATCCACAATCATGAGAATGACCGTATGGCCTCGGGATGCAGGGAGGTCCACAATGAAATCCATCCCCAGGTGTGACCATGGACGCTCCCCGGTGGCTATGGGTTGCAAAAGGCCCAACGGAAGGTGCCGAGGGGACTTACTCTGGGCACAAACGGAGCATGCCGCTACATATGCGGCGATGTCGGAACGTAGAGAAGGCCACCAGAACAGACGTGAAACAGCCCAGGACAGCTGATTCTTTCCAGGATGCCACGCGGCCTTGGAGTTATGGTAGGTTCGCAACAACCGAGTGCGCAACTCCTCAGGCACAAAACATCTGCCGTTGGGTCTCCCAGAGGGAGCACCAGGTTGAGCCGCCAAAATCTGCTCACCCAGGGGAGAGGTCAGGCTGGTGCGAATAGCGGCCAGGATCTGATTCGGAGGTATGACCGAAGTCGGAATCGACTCCTCCCCGGACAGCTCGGAGTACTGCCGTGATAAGGCATCCGCTCTGATGTTCTTGGAACCGGGTAGGTAGGAGACCACGTAATTAAAACGTGACAAGAACAGAGCCCATCTGGCCTGACGTGGTGTCAATCTCTTGGCCTCAGAGAGGTAGGTCAGATTCTTGTGGTCTGTCAGGATGAGAACCGGAACCACCGAGCCCTCGAGCAAGTGCCTCCATTCTTTAAGGGCCTGCACGATGGCCAATAACTCCCTGTCACCAATCTGATAGTTGCACTCCGCGGAAAACAGTTTCCGGGAGTAAAACCCACAAGGAAGCAGAGGACCCTCTGGTGTTCTACGCTGAGACAGGAGGGCGCCTACTCCCGTCTCAGACGCGTCCACCTCGAGGACAAAAGGCAACCCAGGGTTGGGATGCGACAGAATCGGAGCCGACACAAAGGCGGACTTTAGAGCCTCAAAAGCTCGGATGGCCTCGAGCGGCCAGACCTGGGGATTACTGCCCTTCCTGGTCAGATCCGTGAGAGGCTTGGCTAGCATGGAAAAGTCCCTGATGAACTTCCGATAATAATTGGCGAAGCCCAAAAAGCGCTGCAGGGCACGAAGCCCACTGGGCTGGGGCCACTGTAAGACAGCCGAAACCTTCTCAGGATCCATGGAGAACCCCTCAGCGGAAATGATGTAACCTAAGAAGGTTACCTGGGATCGGTGAAATTCGCATTTCTCAAGCTTACCGAACAGCTTGTTCTCTCGTAAGCGTTGCAACACTCGTCTGACATCCAGAATGTGGGCCTCCATGGATTCAGAATATACCAAGATGTCATCCAAATAGACCACCACACACTGCTGCAACAGGTCACGGAAAACATCGTTGATGAATTCCTGGAAGACTGCGGGCGCATTGCACAACCCAAAGGGCATAACCAAGGATTCATAATGACCGGTCCTGGTGTTAAACGCGGTCTTCCACTCATCGCCCGCCTTGATCCTTACCAGGTTATATGCCGCCCTCAGGTCGAGTTTGGTAAAGACCGTGGCCCCTTTGAGGCGATCGAACAGCTCGGAAATCAAGGGTATCGGGTAAGCGTTCTTGATCGTGATGCGATTGAGACCCCTGTAGTCGATGCAAGGCCTCAACTCACCGCCCTTCTTTTTCACAAAGAAAAATCCAGCCCCTGCCGGGGACGAGGATTTGCGAATGTGTCCGCGTGAAAGCGCCTCCCTCACGTACTCCTCCATGGCCTCATTCTCCGCTACCGACAGTGGATAGACTTTGCCACGAGGAGGAACGGCACCAGATTGTAACTCTATGGCACAATCGTATGGGCGGTGCGGAGGTAGGGCAACCGCACGCACCTTATCGAATACATCCCGGTACTCCTCGTATTCAGGAGGCAACAGAGAGTCCGAGGAAGTACACAGCAACTTGACAGGCCCATGGATGCAACTAGCCCCACACTGCGGTGACCACGAGAGGATCTCGGCCGATCTCCAATCGAAAGTCGGATTATGCTTCTGGAGCCAGGGGTACCCCAAGACCACCGAGTAGTGTGGAGACGAAATAACCTGGAGACAGACCGACTCTCTGTGAACGGCACCAATGGCCATCCCCACTGGAAGGGTCTCCTGAGTCACGTGTGGCGGCAGAAGGGGTCTGCCGTCTATCGCCTCAAGAGCCAGTGGGGAACCTCGAGGCTGCAGAGGAATGGAATTGGCGGCAGCGAACACACTATCAATGAACAAACCACCAGCACCAGAGTCCACCAACGCCTGGGTCGTCACCGAGCCCCCGGCCCAGGAGAGGACAACAGTAATCAGTGGTTTGTCAACACGGGAAACCGGGGACGAGGAGACTCCACCCAAGATCTGCCCCCGACAGGATCTCAGGTGCGAGCGATTCCCGGACGGTTCGGGCATGCCAACCGAAAATGCCCACCGAGACCACAATACATGCATCGGCCCTCGCGTCTCCGGAGTACCCTCTCCCCCTCGGACAGGCGAGCAAACCCCAGCTGCATGGGTTCACCCCCAGACAAGTCATCCCCAGGAGGCGTGGGAGGAGAGGGAGGCACGGGTGGGACAGCAAACGTAGGCGCCAATCTGTTAGAAGACCTCCGCACGCTCTCCTTAAAGGAAGGTCTCTCCCTGAGTCTGGTGTCAATCAAAATCAGGAAAGAAATAAGGGACTCGAGCTCCACTGGTAGGTCCTTAGCTGCAACCTCATCCTTCAAGGCATCCGAGAGACCATGAGAGAAAGCAGCGACCAGAGCCTCATTATTCCAGCCCACCTCTGCTGCCAGGGTACGAAACTCAATGGCGTATTCAGCTACGGATCGTGAACCCTGTCTGATGGACATAAGGAGCTTCGCAGCAGAGGCAGCACGAGCCGGCACATCGAATACCTTCCGAAGAGAAGCAACAAAACCGGAAAACTCGGCAACCACCGGATTGTTGTTCTCCCATAAAGGGCTGGCCCAGGCCAAGGCCTTGTCCGAGAGCAGCGAGATCAAGAAGCCCACCTTTGATCTCTCAGTAGGAAAGGCATGTGGCAGCAACTCGAAATAAATGCCCACCTGGTTAAGGAAACCTCGGCACTGAGTTGGCTCTCCCCCAAAGCGCTGTGGAAGGGGGGCAGAACCGGTCATACCCCGAAACACCGCAGGCGCAGCAACAGGTGTCGGGGTAGACTCTGGCGCAACAACCGGAGCGGCAGTAGGAGCGGGCCCAGGAGCGACAACCGACCCATCGGCAACGGAAGCTAAATGAGCCGTGCGTTCAAGCAGGGTTTGCAACGCCACAGCGAACCGACCCAACAGGTGATCCTGCTGATCAAGTCTGGCAACCAGCGTAGGTAGCGAGGATGGCCCTGTACCGTCAGAATTCATGGCTTGGTCCTAATGTCATGGAACCATGAACCAGACGTACAACAAGAGATAAGTAGAAATAAGAAGGCTTTATTGAAACTCAAGCTGTAAGGCAAAAGTCCAAGCGGATGGCTAAACCGAAGCAGGGTCTTGCGAAGCCAGAAGTCAGGAACCAGAAGGGTAGTCAGACGAAGCCTGGATCAGGAACCAGCGGGGTAGTCAGACGAAGCCTGGATCAGGAACCAGCAGGGTAGTCAGACTAAGCCAGGATCAGGAACCAGAAGGGTAGTCAGACGAAGCCAGGATCAGGAACCAGAAGCAGCAGCAGTCTTAGAAGCATGTGAACACAGGAGGACCAAGCAGGGAACTGAAGCCACAGACCTCCTATATATATGAGCTGGGCATCCAGCTCCTCCCAGTGGGAAGGAGAAGCCGCAGGGTGGGAGGCTACAAGAAACCCAGAAACCAAGATGGCCGCCAGCACATGTCAAACGAAGGAGAACAGCAAGAAGGTAAGACCATGACCTACACTCTAACAACTCCAGCAGCCCCAGCATCCTGTTGCCGGGATACAGGGGTCACGTGCTCCGCATCCGATTACTTGACCTGCCGCCCCATACCACGTGACCACCCCCGGCCCTGCGATCGCTCTGGTGTTCTGTCAGAATACTATACCTTATGTAACAGATCTCTTAGCACCCAGACTGGGAACCTCCGTTGATGGATGCTCCTAGTGCTTCCCGAGGACTCCAAGCACTCCACTCTACACCAAAACCACCACAGGAACCAGGAACAGGAACAGCTCTTACAAGAGCTAATAGTATAGCCAGGGGAGTATAGCAAATCTTCAGCATATAGCAATCCCCAGTGTCGATCAGTTACCCAAACACCAGCCTCAACATGATAAAGGGTAAAACAGGAACTCTTTATTGAACACACAGCATTGACTTATATACACATGACATACTGAGGACATGACATAGCAGCCAATCCTGTACAGTTTAAACACAAAACTAACCCTATTCAACAAACACAATGGCATTGTCTGTGACACAATTAACAAACACAATGGCATTGTCTGTGACGCAATTAACAAACACACTGGCATTGTCTTTGACGCAATCAACAATGAACATGCAAACAGATATCTTCACCCCCTCCATAATGAATAAAATGGGAAGAGGAGACATATGTGATGGGATTATCTCCTGAGTGTATCATAGGAGTCGGCTGCTATTATAATCAACTATCTTAATCCCATCACTAACACAATCAGTGGGAGTCTCAGTGCAGATTTAACCCTTTTTGTCTTTCTGAATCCACACCATGCCTTTTTAATGGAATATAGGAAATATGTGTCATATAAATTACACACATAAATCAGGGTTCATAGTTCCTTGTAACCCCAAAAGGTCTGAGGTGGTCTCCATAGTTCTCGGTCCATAGTCTGTAGGAAGGAGGCTGGCCCTCAGGCTTCACCAGCAGCCCCAGTGACGGTTCAGTCCGTCACACCTTATCAGAATGCCATACCCTTGTCCCTTCCGGTGAGGCGGCCACACCGGAAATGATGAGAATCAACTGGAGGAGGGGGTGTGTGGCGGTGCACAAGCGCAGATCCATGGGTAAGTCAAAATTATAGCACTGCCGCAGGAGAAGCGCCCACTTAATGCACATGCGCGAAATCAGCTGGGACACACTGCGCCTGCGCCCGGAGCCACGGCTGGGTAGGAGAGGGTGTGCACGCCCGGCTATACAGGGAGTGCAGAATTATTAGGCAAATGAGTATTTTGACCACATCATCCTCTTTATGCATGTTGTCTTACTCCAAGCTGCATAGGCTCGAAAGCCTACTACCAATTAAGCATATTAGGTGATGTGCATCTCTGTAATGAGAAGGGGTGTGGTCTAATGACATCAACACCCTATATCAGGTGTGCATAATTATTAGGCAACTTCCTTTCCTTTGGCAAAATGGGTCAAAAGAAGGACTTGACAGGCTCAGAAAAGTCAAAAATAGTGAGATATCTTGCAGAGGGATACAGCACTCTTAAAATTGCAAAGCTTCTGAAGCGTGATCATCGAACAATCAAGCGTTTCATTCAAAATAGTCAACAGGGTCGCAAGAAGCGTGTGGAAAAACCAAGGCGCAAAATACCTGCCCATAAACTGAGAAAAGTCAAGCGTGCAGCTGCCAAGATGCCACTTGCCACCAGTTTGGCCATATTTCAGAGCTGCAACATCACTGGAGTGCCCAAAAGCACAAGGTGTGCAATACTCAGAGACATGGCCAAGGTAAGAAAGGCTGAAAGACGACCACCACTGAACAAGACACACAAGCTGAAACGTCAAGGCTGGGCCAAGAAATATCTCAAGACTGATTTTTCTAAGGTTTTATGGACTGATGAAATGAGAGTGAGTCTTGATGGGCCAGATGGATGGGCCCGTGGCTGGATTGGTAAAGGGCAGAGAGCTCCAGTCCGACTCAGACGCCAGCAAGGTGGAGGTGGAGTACTGGTTTGGGCTGGTATCATCAAAGATGAGCTTGTGGGGCCTTTTCGGGTTGAGGATGGAGTCAAGCTCAACTCCCAGTCCTACTGCCAGTTTCTGGAAGACACCTTCTTCAAGCAGTGGTACAGGAAGAAGTCTGCATCCTTCAAGAAAAACATGATTTTCATGCAGGACAATGCTCCATCACACGCGTCCAAGTACTCCACAGCGTGGCTGGCAAGAAAGGGTATAAAAGAAGAAAATCTAATGACATGACCTCCTTGTTCACCTGATCTGAACCCCATTGAGAACCTGTGGTCCATCATCAAATGTGAGATTTACAAGGAGGGAAAACAGTACACCTCTCTGAACAGTGTCTGGGAGGCTGTGGTTGCTGCTGCACGCAATGTTGATGGTGAACAGATCAAAACACTGACAGAATCCATGGATGGCAGGCTTTTGAGTGTCCTTGCAAAGAAAGGTGGCTATATTGGTCACTGATTTGTTTTTGTTTTGTTTTTGAATGTCAGAAATGTATATTTGTGAATGTTGAGATGTTATATTGGTTTCACTGGTAAAAATAAATAATTGAAATGAGTATATATTTGTTTTTTGTTAAGTTGCCTAATAATTATGCACAGTAATAGTCACCTGCACACACAGATATCCCCCTAAAATAGCTAAAACTAAAAACAAACTAAAAACTACTTCCAAAAATATTCAGCTTTGATATTAATGAGTTTTTTGGGTTCATTGAGAACATGGTTGTTGTTCAATAATAAAATTAATCCTCAAAAATACAACTTGCCTAATAATTCTGCACTCCCTGTATACTCCTGTCGGCCACACTATAATTTTGACTTACCTGTGGATCTGCACTTGCGCAGCTCCGCACACCCCCTCCTCCAGCTGATTCTCGTCACTTCTGGTGCGACCGCGTCACCGGAAGTGATGAGGGTATAGCATTTTGATAAGGTATAGTATTCTGACAGAACACCGGAGCGATCGCAGGGCCGGGGGTGGTCACGTGGTACAGGGCGGCAGATCACGTGATCAGATGCCGAGCACGTGACCCCTGTATCGTGGCAACAGGATGCTGGGGCTGCTGGAGTTGTTAGAGTGTAGGCATGCTGGGAGGTAAGATTGCTCCCACAGGTCAAACCTCAGTGTGAGCTGGTGGGCGTGACCGGAGGGGGAGGATTGGGAAATTATACAGGGTACAATGCAAGTACCTACAACTAAGTTGCGGCCACACTGGGAGACGATAATAAATAATAATAAATAATAAATAAAAAATATTATAATACATAATAGAGGGGTAACACTGCAAATACCTATAATGTCTATATAGTGGCTACATTGGGAACATTAGGAACCTTAAGAACAATAGGAAGCACTGTAGGTGCCTGATGTTATGCCCACACTAAGAAAAATCGGAGTGGTGGGGACAATAAATGTAAAAAGGTGGCCGGTTATAGACTGATCCCTAAAAGGGGCCATTACAGTAGGTAGAGTAAAAAGGGCAGTATGGTAAAAGATGATAACGAATAAAAGATATATATATATATATAAATATATAGCTGGATAAAGGCTCCATTGTGAGAGCTGAAACGTTGCTGCTGGTTGGGTGAATAAAGCGTCCACCTTTCTTCACTATTTGGAGTGCTGCCTTCTTTTTTTGCCTTTTGTCTACATTTGGGACCTTGGTCTCTGGTCCCCCAGGAGGATTTTTCTCACCCCCATACTATTTTGTGTGCTGCTTCTTCTTTTTTCTTTTTATATATATATATATATATATATATATATATATATATAAACATATCTAAATGTATAAAAAATACATAATTGCATAAATACCTAAATGCATAAATACATATATACATAAATACTAAATACATGAAAGGATATATATAAATATAGACATAATAAACAAAGACGTAATAAAAATACGGAAACAACAAAAATGTGATGCCTAACGCCTTGATAAGGTGACCTTGAAGGTAGTAAATATGTAGCAACGCTCAGATGAAGGGTGGTTTGACAGTAGAGTGTGCACGGATTAGATTGCTACAACTGAGGTACTGACTGGGATTTTTATGGGTAATATGTAGGTGGTCCTGGTGTGTGGTGGTGTTAAGGCCTAGAATGAATGGCACGCCGATGGGGGGGGGGGGGGGTGTATGTGGCTACTAAGTCGAGGTGGATAAATGGTGATGGAGATGGATGGATTTAGAGATTCATTTCAAATGCCTCATTGAGGGCATATGGGTTTAGACAATTCAACTTGCAAATCCAGAACATCTCCAGTTTTCTTAAGGCCTGGATGATATTGCATCCGTTCGTTTTGACTTGTTCGATCGGAGTAATAGTGAATCCAGAAAATGAGCCTTGGTGGTGGGTGGTGGCATGCTTGGAGATGCTATGTTGTAACAACTTTTTCTTAGCATTCGATCTGTGTTTATTGAGTCTGTTGCGTAGGGTTTGGATGATGCGTCCCACATAGTGAAGGCCACACGGGCACGTGATTAGGTAAACGATATTCGTCGATCCGCAGTCCAGCGGGTCCTTAATCGGAAAAGATTAGTCGTTCAGACCAAGGAAGGATGCAGTGACATTTATGGATTTATTGGTTGCACCTCTAGCTCCCTGGAGGTTTGGTGCTAGCTGGTATGTCTACTTATTCAAATTTACTCTTCAATTTACTGGGTGCGAGCAGATTTTTAAGTGTTCTTCTAAATCTGAGAGAGGGTTTGTTTGGTAGGATCTCTGTTCAGAAAGGGATCCTTTTTTAGAATGTACCAGGTCTAGATAAAAGTTTTCGGATGTCGTCGTTGTTGTTGTAGGTGGTTAAGAACTTTGTATTGGAAAATTTCCTGACGTGGTCTTTTTTAGAGTTGCTGGTTCTTAATAGACATTTCGCCTGTGTGAGAGCCTGGGCTTTGTTACGAGCCGTGTCTACAATTTCTGCAGGGTAGCCTTTTTGTAGGAACCTGTACTGTATTACTTAGCTTTGCATGATGAAGTCATTATCTTTGGAACAATTACGCCTTATTTGCTTAAATTGGCTAAACGGGATGTTCTTTTTTCATTGTTTGTGATGTTCACTTGAGTAGTCCAGATAACTATTACAATCAATTTTTTTTAAACATTTGGGTATTAATTGTTACGTTATTGGCACTTAGTTCCAAGTCTAAAAATTCTGCTGTAGTCTCATTACTCGTGCCCGAGAAAGTAATGCCCCAATTGGTAGAGTTGAGATGTTTTGTGAAATTTTAGATTGAAGTTAGGTCCCCTTCCTAAATAAAAATTAATCGCTGATATAACGGTGGTAGAAGATGATGTTCTTCATCCAGTATTCGGATTTATAGATAAAAATGTCCTCAAAGGCCCCATAAAAAGATTAGCAAAACTTGGCTCTGCCCATCGCGGTTCCTTTCATCTGTAAATACAGTATAAGGTATCTTCAAACTTAAAAACATTGTGGTTGAGGATAAAATGAATACTCCTTAGGATAAAAAAAAATTTCGTCTGGTGGTAAAAGGTCATCCGTGTCCAAGAATTGTTTTGTGTAATTGATGCCCAGGTCGTGTTGGATGTTCGAGAAAAAAATGTTACATCCAGGGTTAGCCATGGGTACGTGTCTTTCCACTTGACATTCTGCAGAAGCTGTATTAGGGTGGTGGAGTCTTTGAGGAATGACGGTAGTTGGACATATTTTTGCAGGAGGATGTCGATATAATGGGATAGGTTACATGTGAGTGATGAAATGCCCGAAATGATGGGGTGGCCCGGTGGGTTAGAGATGTTCTTGTGAATCTTTGGTAAATGGTAAAAGGTGGCAATAGCTGGATCAGTGACGTTAGTGTTTTCATACTCCTTCTTGCTTAGTATATGGAATGCAGAATCGATGAGAGCTTTGAGTGTTGGTGGTCTTTTAAGGGATTGTCATACAGCTGTTGGTAGTATTCAGTGTCAGAATGTATACACAATGCCTCCTTGATGTAGTCACTCCTATCCTTCAGTACAATACCACCCCTTTTGTCTGCACTACAGATAACTAGATCCGTATTTTTCTTGTTTGATGGCTAATTTCTCTTTGGTGTTGAGATTGTGTTTGCCAATTGGCATTTTATGGATGGTTCTAAAGTTGTCCAAATCTAGGTCATAAAAAGTTTCTATAAAGTGCCCCCTATGGTGTAGGGGGTAGAAGTTAGAACGTGGTCTTAATTCAGTGTTAATATACTGCACCCCTTGTGTAGAGTCAGCATCTGTTTCGGATGTGTTCACCTCTTTCTTGTTATTTGCTGCTATGTTGAAGTGTCTTTTTTCGGGTCAAATTCCTAATAAAGTTGTGTAGATCAAGAAACAGGTTGAACCCATTCACCTTTGCAGTACGGCAGAAGGTGAGGCCCTTTGATAGTATTGCAATTTCATCCCAATTCAGTTTGTGCTTGGAAAGATTAAAGATTTTCATCTCTTTCCTCTGTGCTATGGACGGCTTTAGGTTTTTCTTTTTGGCTTGCCCCCCTCTACATCCCCTTCTACATTTTTTATCTAGTTCCCAATGGATGGAAGTAGTTTATTATGGTGCCAGGTGTTTGGACTCTTTAGTATTGGGTATGCTAAAAATGGCATTAGGAGGGGAAGAAGTAGGGATAAAAATAGAGCGGGCCATTTGTTGTCTGTAGTGTGGTATCTGATAAGGTGGTTGCTCCAAGGCCGGGCTCCAAAGATGGACAGGTGTACACGGGGAGCGGAGTAGTGGTTCCTGGGGACAAGGTTGGCAGCTGGGTTGGAGAGTAAATATGTATAGTGAGGAGTGAGTCCAGTTCAACTGATGTGGAGGGAGATGCGGGGGTGATGAGCCCCTTTGGATCAAGTGAATGTGTGGCAACTGATGGAAAGGATGTTGGCGGTAAATTGAGAGGAGCACACCTAGACAAAACCTCTTGACCAAAAAGATCTAGAGTTTTGTTGGGTTTGGATGGGAATGATTTGGTATCCTGATTGATGGGTGGGAATCAGAAATAGTCAGGGGAGATTCGACAATGGTGGATGGGGTTACGGCTGTTGGAGTGTAAAAAATTGCTTCAGGAGTTGAAGGCGGGAGGCGTATTTTCAGTGAAAGTGATCCTGTGTTGGGGTCTGGGACAGCTTGATTTAGAGGGATTATCTAAGACTTGTAAGGTCCTTAGTGTTGGTGTCTGGGCCCTTTGATTTTTGGTATCTTTGGAAGGATTTGTTGGAGGAGGGGCGGTGGTCTCATGTTCCTTAAGCCCATAGGACTGGTAGGTCCTATGTGTTAGAATGCAGTTATGGTATTTTTAAAATGTCATGCAGTTCTGTTGCATTCCGGATCCAGTGGAAAAATAGAACTGGCCAGCAATTGGTCAGCTACTCCTGGTCTTTTTTTGTGGCAGCCAGGCCGTATCCACAATCAGTACAGTGTCCTTGTCATCGTCCTCATCAGTTACCTGTTCTCCTGCTCAGACTCCTCCTTCGCTCTGTCATCACTCATCAGTAATGAAATGTGTGGCCAGAAAACAAATCTATTTGTTTAGCAATATGGTGGTGAGAAAGCTGAACTCCCACTTGGCCAAGTTGCTGGCAGTGCAGTTGCTGCAGTGCCACTTAGTTTTGGTAGTTGTGGTGCAATTTTGCACCTTCCCCAAAATGTAATTCTTCTCCAAAATTGAATTCTTCTCTGTGCCATCAGCTGCAGTTTTTGCCATATTCTATCTGTTGGACTTTTGGCTATGTGTCCATAGTGGTACAGGTCCGCTATCCACACTTTACAAATGTACATTAATTCTTCACTAAAATTGAATTCTTCATTTCTAAGCCATCTGTTGAACTTTTGGCCAGTGTCCTATAGTGGCGCAGTTGCGTGTCTTAAACAAAACTGAATTCTTCCCCAAAAATTGTAATCCTTCTGTATGCCATTAATGAGACTTGCCAGGTAGGCATCCGTAAAAAACTGTTTTGTCATTATGGAAATGTACAGCAATTCTGCTCCTTAATAAAAATGTAATTCTGCTGTATGATATTTATACTTCTGACCAGCTGTCTTTGTTTTAATATTTTATTTTTTTATTGTTTAAAATTCTCTTGTTTTCTAAATGACTCTGCCTTTTTCCGACTTATACCCTGTTCCCTGGCCCCATAGACGTGTGGGAAAGCAGTTTGGAACATTGTCTGGAACTGACCAAGTTTGGTATTGCTGTACTGTCCGGTGCAGCCTTCAGTATTATCTCAGCGAGGTGGGTGGGATTGTCACCAAAATGTAATTCTGCTGTATGGCAACTTCTGACCAGCTGTCTGTAAAAATTGCTTCCTTTTAGAAATGCAGCATAGTTCCATGTCTTCACCCAAATTTTAATCTTCTCTATGACAATAGAACTTCTGGTCAGCTGTCTGTAAAATTGTCTCATTTTCAAATTGTTGTACAGTTCTGTGCCTTAACAAAAATGTAATTCAGCTGTAAGATATTCATAATTCTGCCCAGATGTCCATTTTTTTCAAACAAATTGCTTAAATTGCCTTGTTTTTCAAATGACTGTGACCTTTTCCTGGCACATACTGTGTTCCCTGACTATATGGACATCTGGGCAGGAAGGTAGTGGCAGGACTGGCCGAGTTTGTTCCTTACTGTACTGTTTTGTCCAGCCTCCAGTGACAACTCAGAGAGGGGTTTCAAGACTGTCCTCCACAAGGCTAGAAAAAAAATCACTTTTGTCAGAAATAAATAAGGTATAGATCTGCCAGGATTTTCAGACACATCTGGATGAGGCCGATAAATAGATCTGCCATTGCTGATGGTGTCCTACCATGCCACTGCTGCTGTTTGCTCGCCTACCATCATGTTCTGTACCATATGGCTGCCGCTGGTACCACCACCGCTGCTCATACTTCCTGCTTTTAATCCCCCTACTGCCACTACCATTATTCCTGCACAGCCGCCACTACTATGACAGCTGTGCACACATCTACTTACTGCGGTGTCCGTTCCATGCTGTGCTGCTACTGCTGGTGCTACTATTGCTTCCATTATTACCACTACACACCTTACCCTTTCCACATCCACATTGTACCGTTCCCAAATAAAAGAGAGAATTTTTCCAGACTTGTTCAACTTTAGAACAAGCCACTGTTTCTTCAATTAAAGCTTGTGTGTTTATAAATACACATCAAGTAACTGTTTCTTATGATATTAAGGGCCCATTTACATGGCTGTATAAACTGGGTCCGCACCCATTCTGCAATTTTGCGGAACAGGTGCGGACCCATTCATTTCAATGAGGCCACAAAAGATGCGGACAGCACATGGTCTCCTGCATAACAGAAATCAGACAGATCCGTTATGCGGCCCAAAGATCTTTTATTATGACTGAATGCTAAATGGAATGCCTCCTAAAGGTATTCTGTTATGCATTCTATCATAGAATTCCGATATGGCCCGTGGTAACGGAATCCATATCGGAATTGTAATAAAACCCGAACCCTGAACTCGAACTTGTAAAACACAAGTTCGCTCATCTCTAGTAACGAATCAAATTTCTTGATGAAGTTCGGCAAAGCTGCTGATATGAACTTTTAAAAACTTTGCTCATCACTATTGGACCGTATTTGATTTGCATTGAGCTGATTCCTACATAAATTGACTTTTAGGAAAAATTTGTTAAATCGGAAACAAAGTAAATTTCAAGACGTTCAGTCATCTGTAATATATATGTGTGTACAGTATATGTACAATATGTGTAATACATATATATGTAAAACCTTTATACATACACTGCCTGTCCAAAAAAAAGTCACCACCTCGATTTAACTAAGCAAATAGTTATGAGCCTCCTATTGGGTAATTACTGCATGGGCGATTATCTTTCAGCTGGCAATAAGTTATTTAACCCCAACTGGTGCAATGAGTTTCTTCTCATTTCTTAAACAACCATGTCGAAAGAAACATCTCGTGGTCGTAGGAAAATATGTTAGTCTGTTTGAGACGGGTCAAATCATTGCCATGCATCAAGCAGAGAAAACATCCAAGGAGATTGCAGAAACGACTACAATTGGGTTAAGAACTAGTCCAACGCATTATTAAAAACAGGAAGGATAGTGGGGACCCATCGTATTCGAGGAAGAAATGTGGCGGGGAGAAAATCCTGAATGATCGTGATCGGCGATCACTTAAACGTTTTGTGAACTCAAATGGAAGAAAAACAACAGTAGATCTCAGGGCTAAGTTTAATAGTAAAAGTAATGAGAAGGGAACTCAAGGGATTGGGACTGAACAGCTGTGTGGCTGTAAGAAAACCACTAATCAGTGAGGCAAACCAGAAAAAAAGGCTTTAATTTGTTAGGGAGCATAAAGATTGGACTCTGGAGCAATGGAAGAAGGTCATGTGATCTGAGGAGTCCAGATTTACCCTGTTCCAGAGTGATGGGCACATCAGGGTAAGAAGAGAGGCAGATGAAGTAATGCACCCATCATGCCTAGTGCCTACTGTACAAGCCTGTGGGGGCAGTGCTATGACCTGGGGTTGCTGCAGTTGGTCAGGTCTTGGTTCAGCAACAGTATGTGCTCCAAGAATGAGGTCAGCTGACTACCTGAACATACTGAATGACCAGGTTATTCCATCAATGGATTTTTTCTTCCCTGATGGCACGGGCATATTCCTGACAATGCCTGGATTAATCGGGCTCATATTGTGAAAGAGTGGTTCAGGGAGCATGAGACATCATTTTCACACATGGATTGGCCACCACAGTGTCCAGACCTTAACCCCATTGAGAATCTTTGGGATGTGCTGGAGAAGGCTTTGCGCAGTAGGTCAGACTCTACCATCATCAATTGCAAGATCTTGGTGAAAAATTATTGCAACACTGGATGTAAATAAATCTTGTGACATTGCAGAAGCTTATCGAAACAATGCCACAGCGAATGCGTGCCGGAATCAAAGCTAAAGGCGGTCTAACAAAATATTTTTAGTGGTGACTTTTTTTTGTAATATATGGTTAAGATAGCATACTTAAAAATACCCCACTACTGGTATCATGCTTTTGATCTACAGACTACGAATAGATGTGTTAAAAACATCAATACTTGGTATTTAGATAATTATCAAAAGGTCCTTAAAAAATAACAGCTGATAAAGGTTACACGGAGCCTAATGCAATGAAGCTATATTACTTATAGTTTGATAGATGGTAGCTGTGCTAGTGTAGGTCACAGACCAGGGTTGACTCCACTAATCACGAGCGATACATTGTTCTGTCACTTCTATACATTGTATGTGCACTTTGGTTCCCTAATGAGCCAACTACAATATGATAAATATGTTCGGGTCTACTTGAAGAAAGTGACCTCTATATAGGACTACATAGTTACAGCGCAGGATTTAGCCACTAAGTGGGGCGCCTCTGTTGGTGACGTTACTCTGCTTTTAGGCAAGGTACCATTTGAGGGACATTGTACAGTATACCCAGAATACCCAGGTCCCTGACCCACATTTGGGCAGCTATCATTGTTTTCATCAAACTGTAAATATTTTACAGTTTAGCTTCATTGCACCACGTGGCTCCAGATAATCCTTAGCAGCAGTTTTTTTTTTTGCTGTGAAATGATTTTGATACTATAATTTGTGAAAATCTGGGAGACAGTGATATACATTTGTGTAGTACATGTAATGTTTGTTTGTGTACCTATGTTCATATAGCATATTTTTAGCAAATTAGTCTGTGTTCACACCTCCATTCTTTTTTCTGTTCTGATCCATCAGAGGAGCAAAAAACAGAATTTCTCTTATAATAAATATTAATCATAAAATTTACCGGTTGTACAGTATCTGTCTTCATTCAGTTCACTGTTAAAAATGATGGATGGGTCCCTTATTTTAGTTATCCATTCTTTCGGATGAAAAAATAGCCTAGTAGTGTTTCATTCCAACTGAATCGGAACAAGGAGAAAAACAACAATGGTGTAAACATACCCTTAGAAATGGCACTAATTATTTTTTTAACCCCTTAAGGATCCATGACGTACATGTATGTCATATCTGGATGCAGTGGCGTACACACAATCCATGGGGCCCCGGTGCAAAACTGATCCATGGGGCCCCCTCCCCGTCGCCGCCCACCCAACCTCCCTCGGCCGGCCGCCCGCCTTGCTCTGCCTGCTACAGGACATTTAGTAAGTACGGTAGTACAGATGGGGCTAGGAATAGGAACGTTAATTAAAATTATTAGAAAAGGTTTAAGCAATAAAGCAGTGAGTGAGCGACGGGGCCGGAGTACAGTGACCACACCGGCCCCGCTGCATTTGCATGACACCGGCCCCTCCACCCTCTCCCTCCCACAGGTTTAGCTATGGTATATTAGGGCATCTGTGGATGACTTACATTGAAAGTAACGGCTGAGCCAAACTGCATTCTGAACGGATCCTTATCTGATGCCCTGAACGGATCTCACAAACTGAATTCAAAACGCCAGTGTGAAAGTAGCCTTATGCTACATTCACACTGGCGTTTCTGGGTCCGCTTGTGAGATCCGTTTCAGGGCTCTCACAAACGGTTCAAAATGATTCAGTTCAGCCCCAATGCATTCTGAATGGATAAGAATCCGTTCAGAATGCATCAGTTAGCCTCCATTCCGCTCTGGAGGCGGATACCAAAACGCTGCTTGCTCCTGGCGATGCAGAGCCAAACGAATCCGTCCTGACTTACAATGTAAGTCAATGGGGACGGATCCGTTTTCACTGACACAATATGGTGCAATTGAAAACAGATCCGTCCCCCATTGACTTTCAATGTAAGTCAAAACAGATCCGTTTTTTAAGATTTTTTAAAGAATAATGCAAACGGATCCGTTCTGAACGGATACAAGCGTTTGCATTATAGGTGCGGATCCATCTGTGCAGATACAGATCCGCACCTAACGCAGGTGTGAAAGTAGCCTGACTCTGCTATATTTCTGTAGCCTGCAACCTCTGACTGCCCAGTTGGACTGAAACTACTACACCCAACATGTTCTGGCAGTAATAGTAAATGGATATTGGTGCAATTCTGAGCTACTAGTCTATATAGTACATAATGTAGTTGCCTACATTATGTACTATATAGACTCGTAGCTCAGAATTGCACCAATATCCATTTGCTATTACTGCCAGAACATGTTGGGTGTAGTAGTTTCAGTCCAACTGGGCAGTCAGAGGTTGCAGGCTACAGAAATATAGCAGTGTTTAAAGCCATTGATAGGCCAATAAAGTATTTACTATACCATATTATGAAGGCAATACATATAGACACAGTAACATTGCCCAACTCTCAGACCCCATCAGACCCCACTCTGAGTCTGAACTCACCAAACCATAAATTTGGTGACTGGTGAGCAATTATGAAGACCTTTTTTTTTTTTTTTTTTTTTTTTTTAACAAATCTTATCTTCAGTCAATCCGGACGGTCGGCGGTCGGCACTTGGCACCGGCTTCTTCGCGCGCCCCCTTCTATCTGCTGCATCTCAGCGTCAGTTTTTGGGGCGCAGCCTAGGGGAACGTGTGTTATGTCCGGTGCGGCCGCCCAACAGGAAATGGGGAGGCACGCCGCACTGAGAGGAGAGTCAGGGGGAGGAGGAGACTCAAGGGAGGGTAGGCCTAGCCTAGCAGGCACTGCCGCACAGAAGCACAACACTGGGCGGGGGGCCCGCCCATGGCCCGCCCACGGCCCGCCCATGGCCCGCCCACGGCCCGCCCACCCTGGTTATTATACAGGCAAGACTGGCGCAGCAGTGCAGCAAACACAGTACTATTGCAGGGCGGGGCCAGGGGTCCACAGGCGGCCGGGCCCCCGGGAGTGCCGGGCCCGGTCGCAACTGCGACCCCTGTATGTACACCCCTGTCTGGATGGGACTTAAAGGGAACCTGTCACCAGGATTTTGGGTATAAAGCTGAGGACATGGGTTGCTAGATCGCTGCTAGCACATCCGCAATACACAGTCCTCATAGCTCTGTGTGCTTTTATTGTGTAAAAAAAAAGATTTGATCCATATGCAAATTAACCTGAGATGAGTCCTGTATGTGAGATGAGTCAGGGACAGGACCCATCTCAGGTTAATTTGCATAAGTATCAATTTTTTTTTTTTACATAATATAAGCACACAGAGCTATGGGGACTGGGTATTGCGGATGTACTAGCGGCCATCTAGCAACTCATGTCCTCAGCTCTATACACAAAATCCCGGTGACAGGTTCCCTTTAAAGACCCATGACGTACATGTACTTCATGAGGTCTGCAGGGCTCTGGGGGAAGATCGGATTGTAATCGCGGCACCATGCCTGCTCTTACCGGCAGGCAGCCATACCAGGTAAGGGCAGCATGGTGCCGATCCGCCCCCCTGCAGCTCCAAGCGCTGCGATTGGCCGATTAATGAGACCGGGACATCGCAGCGCATTAAGTTGTCAGAAGCTGCGGGTCGAGTCGGGAGGAGGTCAGGGGACGGTGACCGGTGCTAAACTGGTCAGCATTGGTCACATCCGAGGTGAGGCAGGGGACACCAGTGTTTTGGGTCCCCTGCCAGCTCTGCGATTGGCTGGAACAATGCTCCAGCCAATGGCAGCGCTATAGCTGGACAGGAAGAGGCTGAACTTCCCTGCGTGCAGCCATTCTAGCTCTTGACTGCATACAGAGAGGTTCTGTGCCTTTCTGTGCTGCTGTGGCTTGCTGGGACTTGTGGTGTACCACCACTGCGAATTTAACCCCTTTGCTGCTGAAAAGAAGAAAGAAGAAGAACATCTGGAATAGCTGCACAGATTTATTTTTTTTCATTTGCAGCTGTTCCAGATCCCTCTGTCCCTGTCCCTTCCCCTTTTTTTGTGTGTGAAAAAATAACTGCAGTTAGTGGTAGTTATATATATAAATTTCAGTTAGTGTCAGTTTAGATTTTTGCACGAACACACCGTCTGCGTGAGTGCATTTTGCAACCACTGAGCACCGATCTGCTCAGTTTGCACTGAAAGTTTTTTTGTGCAGAAAAGACTTTCTTTTATGCAGAAAACACTTTTTCTGTGGAAAAAAGACTTTTTTTTTACAACCAACTTTTCTTCTAAATTTTATTTTACATTCTCTACAAGCCCCTTCATGTGTAAAAACACTACATACACACCCCTCACACTAAATAAAGGTTTCCACATTTTACACGTCACACCCCAATAAAAAAAATAATAATGGCCCGTCCATCCCAACGACTATACTCAGCTGAAGAGGCATACGCCATGCTTGCCTCCGATACGGAGTCTGCCAGTGAGGGAGAAGAGGATGCCACTTTCCTCTACCCCCTCCTCCTCATCATCCTCCGCTGATTAGGGACCCTCTAGAAGGCGCCCCAGGGTAGCAGAGGAGGCAGCCCCCAGAGTGAGCCTACATAGACCCCACCCCCTGACGATTATCAGCCCCAAATTCCTGAGTTTGTGGGCAACTCGGGAATTCTGATAGATTGTGCGGGCTTCACTGAGCTAGATTTTTTCAAAATCTTCTTCTCTGAAGATTTTTTTTTTTTTTTTTGAACAATAATTTTTATTGAAGGATTTTATAACAAATAGGTTACATAATGAATGAATAGCAATCACATGTACATATGAAAAATAAGTAGAATTAAGGCAAATATGTAGTTGTTAAGGAGTTACAAGTTTTTTTCACAGCATTCGGAAGCACTTATTAAACTTTGTAAAGGTAGAACGGTTGGACGGGTACATATAAAAGGAGAGAAATTAAGTACTTGTATAGACTGCAAATAATAAAAATGAGGCAAGCATTACAATCTAATGGAAGCACTCAGAGGTAGATTACATTTTTTGTGGTTCAACCAAACCTCCCATCTCTTTAGAAATGATGTCTTCATATTCTTAGAAGATGCCCATAAACCTTCATATAAGCAGCTATTATCTAGAGACCTGCAAATCCTATTGATATTAGGGAGATTCCCAGATTTCCAACAAGCAGCAATTTTTAAGCGAGTTATGAATATTAGGTGGCTAGCTATAGACCTAAAGTGACAAGGAAAGTCTATCAAACCGACAGACAACAGAGCCATCTTAGATGAAGGTTCAATAGGGTAGCAAGCTAACGATGAGATGAATTTAAATATTGAATCCCATAAAACTTTAACACTCGGGCAATCCCACAACAAATGAAGAACAGGGCCGTTTCTAGGGGCGGGCGGGACGGGCGGCCGCCCGGGGCGCTGTCAGAAGCAGGGGGCGCCCGTTGAGGTAAAAAAAAAAAAAAAAAAAAAAAAATAAAATAATTGGTTATGTAGGTAAAGGTTCGGGCGGGCGGGCGGCCGGCCGGCCGGCGGCGCCCCTCATGCTGAGCCTCCTGAGCGGCCGGCTCAATGCTGCGCAGCCTGCCTGCGCTGCAGACTGCTGAGTTGTTAATGTAGCGTGGCCGAGCTCTGTTCGGTCCGGCCCGGGGTACAGGAGCATTTGTTTCCTGTACCCGGCCGGACTGAAAGGAAGTGCACACTAAGTGAGCACTTCCTGTCAGCCGGGTACAGGAAACAAAAGCTCCTGTACCGCGGAGCGAACAGAGCTCGGCCACGCTACATTAGAGGTGACATTGACAAGGGGGAGGAAATGAGAGTGACGGGGGGGGAGTAGAATGAGAGTGACAAGGTGGGGGGGGAGTAGAATGAGAGTGACAAGGTGGGGGGGAGTAGAATGAGAGTGACAAGGGGGTGGGGGGTGTAGAATGAGAGTGACTAGGGGGGTGGGGGGAGTAGAATGAGAGTGACAAGGTGGGGGGGGAGTAGAATGAGAGTGACAAGGGGGTGGGGGTGTAGAATGAGAGTGACAAGGGGGGTGGGGGGAGTAGAATGAGAGTGACAAGGGGGGTGGGGGGAGTAGAATGAGAGTGACAAGGGGGGTGGGGGGAATAGAATGAGAGTGACAAGGGGGTGGGAGAAGAGAGTGACAAGGGAGGGGGGAGAAGAGAGTGACAAGGGAGGGGGGAGAAGAGAGTGACAAGGGGGGGAGAAGAGAGTGACAAGGGAGGGGGAGAAGAGAGTGACAAGGGGGGGAGAAGAGAGTGACAAGGGAGGGGGAGAAGAGAGTGACAAGGGAGGGGGGAGAAGAGAGTGACAAGGGAGTCCGCAGAGCCAGACCAAGAGCCAGACTGCAGCCAGAGACCAGATCATCTAATTGTCCTGGTGGTAAGTAGACAATGCAATATGTGTATTATTTAATTGTTTAGTTATTAATACTACATTTTGCGGACCGCACATTGCCGGCACTAAGAGAATATGCCTATTCTTGTCCTTTATTGGGGACAAGAATAGGACACGTACTATTTTTTTTCAGGATCGGAATTGCGGATCCGGGTCCGCAATTCCGGATCTGATAAGGGGGGGCGTCAATTTTTATCTTGCCTAGGGCGGCAAAAATCCTTGCACCGGCCCTGGTCAGAAGAGGGGCACCGACAGGGGCGCCCTCTTGTCGTTTCTCGGCCGTGCGCCCTGGCTCCCTCCCTCTGACATCTCTTCTGACCTGCGCCCGAGTGCCGAGTCCTCTCACTCTTCAGACAGTGCGGGCGGCACTTACTGACGTCACGCGCCTGATCCTCCCACTAGGCGGCGCAGGCGCGTGACATACAGTGAGTGAGTGAGCGCCGCACTGCCAGCTTGTTACCACCCGCCCTGAGCCCCTGAGCAGTGCTGATGCCTGCTGTGAGGCGAGTGATGGTCTGGGGGGGCATTAATTACAATGGGGGGATGGGGGTTATTACAATGGGGGGGGGCATTAATTACAATGGGGGGAATTAATTACAATGGGGGGGCCACTGTGGTAGACATGAAAATGGGGGCCACTGTCACTGTGGGGGACATTAAGTTTAATAAGGATCACTATGGACATTATTTAGAATGGAGGCTGCTGTGGATGTCATTACTCATTATAACTGTATAATGTCTGATAGGCCTAGTCCTGAGCTGAGTTATATTACCCTGCCCATGCCCTGTATAATAATGTACCCATCCCTGATACCCCTTAGTTATATTACCCCGCTGGAGTAATATAACTAAGGGGTATCAGGGTACATTATTATACAGGGCAGGGTAATATAACTCAGGACTAGGCCTATCAGACATTATACAGTTATAATGACATCCACAGCAGCCTCCATTCTAAATAATGTCCATAGTGATCCTTATTAAAAATAATGTCCCCCCACAGGCAGGCAGTGCGGGCGGCGGCGCTCACTCACTGTACCTCACCAAAAGCCGCTGAAGCGGAAAGGCGCACATTTATGTTGTAGGAGCCCATAATATTTTTTTCTAATGATACCCATTTTTTTGTGGTGTCATCTTTGATCAAATATCTCAATTGATCAAGTATAGATGAGGCATGGTAGTGTTTAATAGAAGGTACATTAAGGATGAGTGTTTTCACTCTGGGTTTAAATTTACCCCAAATGTGGCGGTTAATTAATGATTGGAGCTTAGTTATATATCCAGAGGGAATGGAAATAAGGATATTACGAAACATGTAGATAATTTTGGGGAGAATAACCATTTTCAGTGCAGCAATTCTTCCTAGCCATGAAAGGGAATCCATCCTTAGGTTATTTAAGGAATCATTAATTTTATCATATAAGGGCCAGAAATTAACCTTGAATAGCTTGTTAGTAGGGAAGGCAAGTTGAATACCCAGATATGTCAAGGACTCTTTTGCCCAGGGAAATTTAAATGAGTTGGAAATTAGACGCTTGGTAGCCGGGGATAAGCCTAAGTCCAATATTTGAGATTTATTTATATTTACTTTATAGAAGGAAGCTCTATCAAACATGGAAATAATATCATTAATAGCAGATAATGCCGTAGTTGGATTAGATGTAATAATTAAGACATCGTCTGCGAAGAGACCTATGCGATGATCTACGTCCCCTACTGTTATCCCTTTAATAAGCGGAGAGGATCTAATGTGCTCTGCGAAAGGTTCCATTGCGAGAGCAAATATCAAGGGTGACATAGGGCAACCTTGTCTGGTTCCATTGTTAATATTAAATGAAGCAGAAAGAAAACTGGACGAATATATAGAGGCACTGGGATTAGAATACAAAGACATAACTGCAGATAGGTAGAAATCCCCAAACCCAAACTTTTTTAAGATTGCGTAAATATAATCCCAGTGTATTCTATCAAATGCCTTCTCTGCATCCAACGATAGAAGCAGAGAAGGTGTTCGGGTAGAATATGCCACATCCAATAGGTCTATAAACCTTCTAGTACCATCTGACGATTGCCTATTAGAAACAAAACCTATCTGATCATTAGAAATTAAAGAAGGTAGATTGTTGGATAACCTTTTTGCCAGTATTTTTGCAAAAATCTTTATATCAGAATTTAAAAGTGATATGGGTCTGAAATTAGCTGGAATGTCTGCCGGCTTACCAGGTTTTGGGAGGGTTATGATTAGTGCATTTAACATGTCTTTTGGGATTGACTTTTGTGCTGCTATTGAATTAAAGGTTCTATTTAGGAAGGGGTTTAAAATGTGCGGAAGGGTCTTATAATACTCATTTGTGAGACCGTCTGGGCCAGGAGATTTGTTATTCTTGAGGGAGTGGATTGCTTCAGAGATTTCTGAATGTGTGATTTCAGCATTTAGAGTTTGTTTTTTATTTGGTGTTAGTGATGGAAGGGAAATACCACTAAGTAAGTCGTTGATATATTCAGGAGTAGGTTGGAGAGTATCCGCTGAGCTTTCTAAATTATATAGGTTTGCGTAGTAGTTTGCGAATTCCTCTGCTATATGCTTGGGGTTAAACAATTTTTTGCCTTGAGTGTCATACAAAAAGGGGATTCTTGTTTTAACTTCTCTTTTTTTTACTCTGTTTGCCAGAATTTTTGAAGCTTTGTTACCTTGTGAGTAATGGTCTGATTTGATTTTACGAAGACGGAATTCATGCTTTTCATGAAGGTGAAGATATAGGTGGTGTCTGGCTGTTTTTAATTTGCTAAGAATTTTCGGATCTAGAGAAGATTTGGAAGATTCCTCTAGGGATTTAATGTCAGCTAATAGTTTATCCAGGGTTTTCCTTCTGTTTTTTTTTTGGATGGCCGCATGTTTTAACAGAATCCCTCTAATGAACGCCTTGTGTGCACTCCATAATGTGGTGTCTGATATCAAATTATTATCATTAGTCATAAAATATTCTTTAAGCGAGTTTTCCACATCCATACGAATAATAGAGTTTTGGAGTAATGAGTTATTAAGTCTCCAAGGGGAGTATACTCTGTTGTTGTACATGTCATCTAGTATGAGAGTTATAAATGCATGGTCTGACCATGTGATATTAGAAATGGATACGTCCAACACTTTTTGAAGAAGCCATTTATCTGAAATAAAGAGATAAATTCTAGAGTATGTACTATGCGGATGTGAAAAAAAAGTAAAATCTTTTTCATTTGCATGATGTACTCTCCAAATATCAAGAAGTCCTTCCTGAAATAAAAAGTCTTGTAGGTGTTAGGATTTATGGGAAGGGGGATGAGCTGGGAGCCTATCAATTGAAGAATCAGGGCACATATTAAAGTCCCCGCATATCAGTAGAGAACCTTGTTTGGATTCTTGAGCCAATTTAATGGTGCGCTTGATAAAATTTATCTGATCAGAATTTGGAGCATAAAGATTCACTATTGTATATCTGGAGTTATTTATGTCACAAATGATTATAATATATCTACCCTCCTTATCTGATATTATATTGTGACACTGAAAGGCGACAGTGTTTTTAAAACCTATAATCACACCTCTCTTTTTTTTAGTAGCTGGAGACATAAAGATGTGTGGAAAAGAGGGGTGACAGAATCTGCGGGAATCTTCCTCATTAAGGTGAGACTCTTGAATGCAGATGATGTCAGCTCTCTGTCTTCTCACCTCATTCCAGTATGTGGAGCGTTTAAAAGGGCTATTCAGACCCTTAACATTTGCTGAAAGGATCTTTATACCGTTACTAGCCATTTTAAAGCTTCAAATGGAGAAATCTTGCTAGATTTAGTACCCTGAGATTGTGCAAAAAAACAAGTATTACAGAGCAAAGTACCCCAATGTTACCATTTGATGATTGAGGGGACCATGGAATTATACCTTTGTTTTCAGATATTTGATGAGGTAGGAGTAGGTCCCTTATATGTAACCTTGTAAAATAATAAGTTAAAATATAAAAAATAACGTAGATAATAAATAACAATAACATGATAAGGGTCCAACAATGACCACAAAAACTGTGATGTCTATCACTTAGTAAGAGAGGCATAAAGGAAACAATGGATTAGGGAAAGTGAACACTTAGGTGGAAAAAGCGTTCTGAGAGATAGAGCAACAGGGTGTGGAACCCCGTAAGATTTGTAGAACATAGCAATTAGCTGAAAGAAAAAGCAGCTATATTTACTGTCCCGGATTGGAGTCATGGAGGAGTTCTTCCTACTCTTGTCCATTCTGGTGTTAGGTTGAGATGTTTCTTATCAGCAGAGGGTCTATTGGGAGAAGAGTTCATTCAGAATGATAGGCAGAGGCGCATAAAGGAGTTCAACATATGGCTTGGTAAATGGTGTCAAGAGCAAGGATTTGGCTTTGTTTCTCATGATAGCTCTACTTGGAATAGAAAGGAACTGTACAAAAAAGATGGTTTGCATCTTTCTCTCAAAGGAACAAATGTACTTAGTGAACAACTCCAAGAATTTGCGAAAGAGTATTTAAACTAGGAAGGGGGGGCAAAAGAGTGAAAATAAAAGAGTCCAATTGCCCCCCGAAACAATGCCAGAACAGGTCAGAAGCACAGAGGTTAAGAAATGATAAGCTCAGAGTCCTGTCTACAAATGCTCGCAGTTTAGGTAAAAAAATCAATGAACTTAGGTCAATAATGGCATCTGAGAATGTAGATTTAGTGGCTGTTACGGAGACATGGTTTAATGAAAGAAATGACTGGGACATAACCATACCAGGGTACTCTTTATACAGAAGAGACAGAGAAGGCAAGAAAGGAGGAGGAGTGGCCCTGTATGTGAAAGATAGCATTAAATCTAACCTAATACAAGTTGGTGAGGCCAACATAGAGTCAGTTTGGGTTACGTTGCAGATTGCTAATCATGCAGTAACTCGTGTAGGTGTGATATATAGACCACCTGATCAAGTTAAAGAACTAGATGATCTACTAGTTGAAGAAATAGCTAAAATGACAATGAAAGGAGAAGTTATCATTATGGGAGATTTCAATCTTCCAGATATAAACTGGAAAACCAAAATAGCAAGTTCTACCAGGAGTACAGATATTCTAAATTCCCTACTGGGGTTATCCCTACAACAAATGGTTGAGGAGCCAACCCGGAGGGAGGCCATTTTGGATTTGATATTCACAAATGGGGATTCGGTATATGATGTCATTGTAGGCGAAACCTTGGGATCTAGTGATCACCAGTCAGTGTGGTTTAATATAAGAACTGTGAAAGAGTCCCACCACACAAAAACAAAAGTTTTAGATTTTAGAAAAACAGACTTTTCAAAAATGAAATTAGTCATAAATGAGTCCTTATCAGACTGGAACGGATTATATGGAGTCCAGGAGAAATGGGACTACTTAAAAGGTGCATTATTGAAGGCAACAGAAAATTGCATTAGACTTGTCAGTAAAAGCAAAAAAAGGAAGAGACCACTGTGGTACTCAGCAGAAGTGGCCCAAATCATTAAAAATAAAAAGCTAGCATTTTGTAATTATAAAAATACCCAGAGCAATGAAGACAAGGAAATCTACAAGATTAGGCAGAAAGAGGCCAAGCAAGTTATAAGAACTTCTAAAGCTCAGGCAGAAGAAAAACTAGCTCAGTCTATGAAAAAAGGGGATAAGACATTCTTCAGATATATAAATGAAAAAAGGAAATTAAAACAAGGAATAACTAAATTAAAAACAAAGGACGGAAGGTATGTAGAAGAGAATAAAGGGCTAGCCAACTGCCTTAATGAATACTTCTGTTCAGTTTTTACAAAAGAAAAAGAAGGAGAAGGACCTCCACTAGAAAGGATGACTATTAAATCGTTTGATGCATGTGTCTTTACAGAGGAAGATGTTCTAAGTTTGCTGTCTAAAGTGAAGACAAATAAGTCACAGGGGCCTGATGAGATACACCCAAAATTATTAAAAGAGCTTAGTGGTGAGCTGGCAAAACCGTTAACAGATTTATTTAACCAATCATTAGTAACAGGAGTCGTCCCGGAAGATTGGAAATTGGCAAATGTCGTGCCCATTCACAAGAAAGGTAGTAGGGAGGAATCGAGCAACTATAGACCAGTGAGTCTGACATCAATAGTAGGCAAATTAATGGAAACCCTACTAAAGGATAGGATTGTGGAACATCTAAAATCCCATGGATTGCAAGATGAAAAACAACATGGGTTTACTTCAGGGAGATCATGTCAAACAAATCTTATAGATTTTTTTGACTGGGTGACTAAAATAATAGACGGTGGAGGTGCAGTAGACATCGCATATCTAGATTTTAGTAAGGCTTTTGACACTGTCCCACATAGAAGACTTATCAATAAACTGCAGTCATTGAGCATGGACTCCCATATTGTTGAGTGGATTAGGCAGTGGCTGAGTGACAGACAACAGAGGGTTGTAGTCAATGGAGAACATTCAAAACAAGGTCATGTTACCAGTGGGATTCCACAGGGATCTGTACTGGGACCAATTTTGTTTAATATCTTCATAAGTGATATTGCAAAAGGCCTCGATGGTAAGGTTTGTCTTTTTGCTGATGACACAAAGATATGTAACAGGGTTGATGTTCCTGGAGGGAAACGCCAAATGGAAAAGGATTTAGGAAAACTAGAAGAATGGTCAGAACTCTGGCAACTGAAATTTAATGAGGATAAGTGCAAGATAATGCACCTGGGGCGTAAAAACCCAAGGGCAGAATATAGAATATTTGACACAGTCCTGACCTCAGTATCTGAGGAAAGGGATTTAGGAGTAATTATTTCAGAAGACTTAAAGGTGGGAAGACAATGTAATAAAGCAGCACGAAATGCCAGCAGAATGCTTGGATGTATAAGGAGAGGTATAAGCAGTAGAAAGAGTGAAGTGCTTATGCCGCTGTACAGAACACTGGTGAGACCTCACTTGGAGTATTGTGCGCAGTACTGGAGGCCATATCTCCAGAAGGATATACTGTAGATACTCTAGAGAGAGTTCAGAGAAGAGCTACTAAACTAGTACATGGATTGCAGGATAAAACTTACCAGGAAAGGTTAAAAGACCTTAACATGTATAGCTTGGAAGAAAGAAGAGACAGAGGGGATATGATAGAAACTTTTAAATACATAAAGGGAATCAACTCGGTAAAGGAGGAGAGCATATTTAAAAGAAGAAAAACTACCACAAGAGGACATAGTTTTAAATTAGAGGGGCAAAGGTTTAAAAGTAATATCAGGAAGTATTACTTTACTGAGAGAGTAGTGGATGCATGGAATAGCCTTCCTGCAGAAGTGGTAGCTGCAAATACAGTGAAGGAGTTTAAGCATGCATGGGATAGGCATAAGGCTATCCTTCATATAAGATAGAGCCAGGGACTATTCATAGGGTTCAGATATATTGGGCAGACTAGATGGGCCAAATGGTTCTTATCTGCCGACACATTCTATGTTTCTATGTTTCTATGTTTCATAGCTTTATCCTTGTCTTTGTCTTTGGCGCCCTCTTGTGACAGAATAATGTTCCATTTAGAAAAAGCTTCTGAGGCTTCCTGAGGAGAAACTAGAACATGTGATGAGTTTTTTTGATATCTCACAATT
Source organism: Bufo gargarizans (assembly GCF_014858855.1). Classification (NCBI taxonomy): domain Eukaryota; kingdom Metazoa; phylum Chordata; class Amphibia; order Anura; family Bufonidae; genus Bufo; species Bufo gargarizans. The sequence continues at coordinate 81,064,731 of NC_058080.1, forward strand.
AGCTTAACAGGGAAACCCCATTTGTAGGGGATATTGTTATCCCTTAGCGCTTTGGAGTAGATTTGAAATTCACGTCTCCTGCTTAGTGTCGCTGGAGAGAGGTCTGTAAATAGGAAAGATTTTTTAAATTTAATGGTGGCCCAAACCAATTTGTACGCCCAACAATTCATTGCTCAGAACCCTAGTTTGCCATACGCTAGACCCCTAGGTTGGACACCAGTAGATGCAGTAGAGATGATGAAGTTTTTGGGACTCGTGCTGCATATGGGCGTAATAAAAAAAAACTAAGGTTAGGCAATATTATATCTGTAAAGAATAAATCAAGGCAACTGGACTTATTGTAGATTTCTTGAAAACGTTTCACTCGTTCTTCCAACGAGCTTTCTCAATTCTGAGTGACTGTACAAGAATTCTCTTGGAATAAATATGTAACTGAATCAACATCTGGTAATTATACCCAGCATGGGGTCAGAGGTCATTATACGCAGCATAGGGTCAAAGGTCTTGATTCCATTATCCTAATTGGAGTCAGTAGGTGATAATGACCTCCCAGAAAAAGGTGTCAAGACCGCATTGTATGTGGCAGACAATAGATGTCTAACATCCCGCCTCTATTCAAGCTTGGCTTCTCCATTTTTACGTAGATGGCCTCCTTCACACCTCGTTTTTTGGGAGGTCATTATCACCCTGAGAAAAATGTCAGTGTAGATAAGTCCCTATTATTGTTCATAGGGTGGATTCGATTACGCCATTACCTGCCTAGCAAACGGGCAAGGTATTGCATAAAAATATACAAATTCTGTGAGAGTAGCTCCGGGTACACCCACAAGTTTCCGAAGAAAAAGATTCCAGAATAGAACCTCCAGAATGCCCCCACCCCCGTCCTAGGAGTTAGTAGTAAGTAGTGATGGACGAACATCTGCCGGGACGGTTTGCAAACAGGAAGTTTTTAAAATGCGACATGGCAGCTAAATTCCATGACTGCCAATTCAGGCCTGCAAAAAACATATTTTGCACTTTGCCTCTAGAGGCCTGCTGTGAGCCATTACAGCAGACTACAAGCACATATGGGGTGTTCGTAAAATGGGGAGAAATAGGGGAACATATACTGTGGTGCATTTTCTCCTTTAAGCCCTTGTGAAAGTGAAAAATTGGGGTCTGCTAGTAATTTTTACAAATGTGTGCTTTGAAATGCTTCTCTCAAGTAAGACACACGACCATTGTTTGGGTCCGCATCAGAGCCACCGGTTTGGCGGCTTGGATGCGGACCCATTCACTTTAATGGGGCCACAAAAGATGCGGACAGCACTCCGTGTGCTGTCCGCATCCGTGGCTCCATTCCGCGGCCCCGTTAAAAAAATATAACATGTCCTATTCTTGTCCGCGCTTTGACGACAAGAATAGGCATTTATATTGCCGGCGCCCGTTCCGTTCCGCAAATTGCGGAAGGCAACACAGGCGGCTTCTGTTTTTTGCGGATCCACGGTTTGCGGACCGCAAAAAACGGCATGGCCGTGTGCATGAGGCCTAATTCTGACTTCTGCGAGGCACCTGTTTGCTAAAAGGTACCCTTTCCACCACTTAAAATGTTCATACGGGGGTGCTCTTTCCAAAATAGGGTCACTTTTGTGGGTTGTTCATTTCTGGGGACCTCAGGAAATTTTTTATATGCGACATGGTAGCTAAAATCTATGTCTACCAATTCAAGTCAGCAAAATCCATATTTAGCTGTTTGACTCTAGAACCCTGCTATGAGCCCATACATCATTTTTTTAGCACATATGGGATGTTAGCATATTCGGGGTGAAATAGGGAACAAAATGTGGGATGCATTTTGTCCTGTTACCCGTTGTGAAATTTTAGATATATACTCTGCCCTGTTCTATCTCTCTGTAGATCAAGTTGTGTTTATACTGGTGTTGCGTAGCAACATGATGTCACAATCAGGTGACTGGTCGTGTGACTGGGGGCGGATGCCTTCAACCATAGTCATATGACCACTCACGTGATGAGGGGGCGGGTTATTCAAAAGGTGTATTTAAAGGGTGTATTGTATATGTGGGATTGAGCTATCATCACCTGTTATTTGATAAAGGCACATATCTGTGCCGAAACGCACGTCACATATGGGTGACGAATAAAGAAGTTCTTTTTCAGCAAAGAAATTACGGAGTGCTGGTCCTTTCATTATATTTTTATGGGGATCCGACCTGTTGACCGCGCACCCGGATCCTAAAGTAAGCACCGTGCCGTCCATTTGTTCTGAATTAATAAGTCATAAATATGAGTCAATATATTTCACCTTTATTTATGAAAAAATCCCAAATTTACCCAAAATTTAGAAAATTTCGCAATTTGCTAAATTTCTATTTCTATGCTTTTAAAACAGAAAGTGCTACCTCATAAAATATTTATTACTTAACATTCCCCCTATGTCTACTTTATGTTGGCATCATTTTGGAAATATTATCGGTATTTTATTTTTCAGGACATTAGAAGGCTTAGAAGTTTAGAAGCAATTCCTAAAATTTTTAAGAAAACTTCCAAAACCCACTTTTTAAGTACCAGTTCATGTTCAAAGTCACTTTGTGGGGCTTATATAGTGGAAACCCCCCATAAATGACTCCATTGTAGAAACTACACCCCTCAAGTTACTCAAAACTGATTTTACAAACTTTGTTAACCCTTTTGGTGTTCCACAAGAATTAAAGGAAAATGGAGATTCAATTTCTAAATTTCACTTTTTGGGAAGATTTTCCATTTTATTACATTTTTTTCTTTCACACATTGAGGGTTAACAGCCAAACAAAACTCAATATTTATCACCCTGATTCTGCGGTTTACAGAAACACCCCACATGTGGTCATAAACTGCTGTAAGGGCACACAGCAGGGAGCAGAAGGAAAGGACTGCTGCATGTTTTTTGGAAGGCAGATTTTGCTGGACTGGTTTTTAGATGCCATGTTCCATTTAAAGCCCCCCTGATGCACCCTTACAGTAGAAACTCCCAAAAGGTGACCCTATTTTGGAAACTAGGGGATACAGTGCCAGTTTTATTGGAACTATTTTGGGGTACATATGATTTTTAATTGCTCTATATTATGTTTTTTGTGAGGCAATGTAACAAAAAAACAGCTGTTTTGGCACAGATTTGTTATTTAGTTTTTTTTACAAGATTCATCTGACAGGGTAGATCATGTGCTATTTTTATAGAGCAGGTTGTTACGGACGCAATGATATAAAATATGTCTACTTTCTTTGTTTGTTTCAGTTTTACATAATAAAGCATTTTTGAAAAATAAATCATGTTTTTGTGTGTCCATTTTCTGAACGCCACATTTATTTTATTTTTCTTCCAATAGTCTTGTGCAGGGGCTCGTTTTTTGCAGAAAGAGTTGAGGTGTTTATTGGAACCATTTTTAGGTACCTGGGATTTTTGATCATTCATTATTACACTTTAGGCAAAGTGACCAAAAAATTGTATGTTTTTTAACCGTTTTTATTTATTTATTTTTACATAGTTCATCATGACAGTTTTATAGAGCAGATCATTACAGACGTGGCAATACCTAAAATGTATACTTTTTCTTCTTTATTTAAGTTTTACACAATAATATCATTTTTTAAACAAAAAAAATGATGTTTTAGTGTCTCCATATTCTGAGAGCCTTAGCTTTTTTATTTTTTAGGCGATTGTCTTAAATAGGGTATCATTTTTTGCGGGATGAGGTGACAGTTTGATTTGTACTATCTTTGGGGGCATATGCCTTTTTGATCGCTTGGTGTTGCACTTTTTGTGATGTAAGGTAAAAAAAATGGCTTTTTTGGCACTGTTTTTATATATATTTTTTTTTTTGCGGTGTTCAAATGAGGGGTTTAGTCATGTGATATTTTTATTGAGCTGGTTGTTACGGATGCGGCGATACTTAATATGTACACTTTTTTTATGTATTTCACTTTCACACAATAATAGCATATTTGAAATAAAAAAATGATGTTTTATTGTCTCCATGTTCTGAGAGCTATTGTTTTTTTGTTTTTTTTTGTGATTTTCTTATGTAGGGTCTCATTTTTTGCGGGAAGAGGTGACGGTTTTATTTATACCATTCTGTTTGACATATGCCTTTTTGATCACTCGTTGTTGCACTTTTTGTAATGTAAGGTGACAAAAATGGCTTTTTTTTACACCGTTTTTATTTTTTATGGTGTTTATTGCACGGGGTCGATCATGAGATATATTTATAGAGACGGTCGTTCCGGACGTGGTGATACCAAATATGTGTATTTTATTTTTTATTTTTTGGAAAATGCAATTTATTTATTTTATTTACATTTTTATTTATTTATTTATTTTTACTTTTATTATTTTCACTTTTTTTTTATCAAGTCTCACTTGGATCATGAAGATCCAGTGGGGCCGATGGCTGCACTATACTTTGCAATGCTGTTGCATTGCAAAGTATAATACTATCAGATTTCCTGTAGATGGCAACACCGAACAGCTTTGCAAAGCATTCGGTTGCCATGGCAACCATCGGGCACTGCCATCGCAGTGCGGCAGCCCCGATGGTTGATCGAGGGAGCCCCCTCCCTTTATTAACCCCATGGATGCCGCTGTCATCTAAGGGGTTACAGCAGAGTGTCAGCATGCAGCTGACACTCGCTGCTGATGGCGGCAGCTCAGGAACAGAGCCACCGCCATTAAATACAGAAGTGGGGCCGCATTGGGGGCAGGGGGCACAAATGGGAGCAGCGCTGGAAAGGGGGGTACTGCCAGCTTGGAGGGGGCACAGATGGGGGCAGAAGCATGGATGGGGGGGGACCACATCAGGGGCACAGTTGGGGGCAGGATACATGGATGAGGGGGGCGACCGCATCAGGGGAAGGCGGGAACAGATGGCGGAGGCAGGGCTCATGGGGTGGGGGGTTGAGGCACACGGGGGGGGGGGGCGACAGATCGGGGGCACCAGGACACATTACCTGATTTCAGGCTCTAATCTGCAGAGTGCAGATCAGAGCCTGGAACAGGCACTTTTACACTGCTGCAATCCAATTGGTTAGTCTGCACAGACTAACCAATCGGATTGATTGCCGGCAAGGGACCACTCTAATTGGTCCCTTGCTGGCATTACTGAACTGTATGCTGTCCGTGACAGCAGCAGAGCATGGACAGGAGCTTTAATCCAAGCGCTTTGCAGCGCTTGGATTAAAGAGCTGCTATGACGTCTATACATGTGCTAGCTGCACGGGGTATGTGCAGCTAGCACATATATAGCCGTATGGCAGTCGAGAAGGGGTTAAGGTAAAAAATGGCAAGGTCCTTAAGGGTTTAAATAACTCAGCTACATGAGTATGTAGTAATGTAGTAAATGTAGGCTGACAGCATGTTTGTTCTGGGTCCTTGTTGAGGATCGGGAACAAGTTATTGTAGGAAGACTTGTTCCAGATCTATTCACTGGTGTAGACAGCGGTGAAAGCAGTCAGCTAGTTCATTGTCCAGTCATATTAATAATGTGTCAACAGGAATTATCAGTATCAGCAGCACAACTCCCCATGTAAGCAGGGCATGTGCTGCCAACAATGATGAAACTGTATATGAACAATCTTAGTAACGATTATTCATCCACCTACAGTATAGTTATTGCTGAAAGTAAATGAAGCTAAGTGAGCATGCTGCATTTCCGATCATTGCTTATCAGAGCCAAATCATTGGCCCATGTGAATTATTATTATTTATTATTAAAGCACCATTCATTCCATAGCGCTGTACATATGATAAGCGGTGCACATACATAATACAGACAATTGCACTAAGCATGAACAAGATGAGTTACAAACTGGTACAGAAGGAGAGAGGGCCCTGCCCGTGAGGCCTTACAATCTACATGGTATGGGAGAAGTATACAGTTGGTGCGGGTTAAGTTGGTCATGGCGGTATAGAGGCAGCATGGTCACTGGTTGTAGGCTTGTCTGAAGAGGTGGGTTTTCAGGTTTCTCTTGAAGGATTCCATTGTAGGTGAGAGTCTGATATGTTGGGGTAGCGAGTTCCAGAGTGTGGGGGATGCACGGAAGAAATCTTGGAGTCGATTGTGGGAAGAGGCAATAAGAGGAGAGGAGAGGAGAGAAGGAGGTCTTGTGAGGATCGGAGAGTGCGTGTGGGGGTGTATCGGGAAAGTAACTCAGAGATGTAGGGAGGGGACAGGTTATGGACGGCCTTGTATGTACTTGTTAGTACTTTGAAGTAAATTCGTTGGACAATGGGGAGCCAGTGAAGGGATTGGCAGAGGGGAGAGGCAGAGGAGTAATAGGGTGACAGGTGGATTAGTCGGGCAGCAGAGTTGAGGATAGATTGGAGGGGTGCGAGAGTGCTAGATGGAAGGCCACAGAGGAGAATGTTGCAGTAGTCTAGGCGAGAGATAATGCGGGCATGTACAAGTATTTTCGCAGATTCAAAGTTAAGGAAAGCACAGATGCGGGAGATGTTTTTGAGTTGGAGGCGGCAGGTGGTGGAAAGGGCTTGGATGTGCGGTCGGAAGGAAAGGGCAGAATCCAAGGTCACTCCAAGGCAACAGGCTTTGTTGACTGGGGAGAGTGTGCAACCATTGATCATGATAGATAGGTCTGTTGGGGGGGTTGAACAAGATGGGGGAAAGATTATGAATTCTGTCTTATGCATGTTAAGTTTAAGAAAGTGAGAGGCAAAGAAGGATGATATAGAAGATAGACATTGTGTAATTCTTGATAGTAAGGTGGTGATGTCTGGACCAGAGAGGTAAATGTGTAGATAGAGAAGAGCAGGGGTCCTAGGACAGAGCCTTGCGGGACAACAACAGAGAGGGAATGAGACGAGGAGGTGGTGCGGGAGTGGGAGACGCTAAACATCCGGTCTGTGAGGTATGATGTGATCTAGGAGAGGGCCAGGTCAGTGATGCCATGAGATGAGAGAGTTTGCAACAGAAGGGAGTGGTCAACAGTGTCGAAGGCAGAGGACAGGTCAAGGAGAAGGAGGACAGAGTATTGTTTCTTGGTTTTCGCTGTCGGTAGGTCATTGGTGACTTTGGTAAGGGCAGTCTCGGTCGAGTGGTGGGGTCGGAAGCCAGATTGTAGGCGGTCGAAGAGGGAGCAGGAGGAGAGGTGGGAGGACAGTTCTGAATGGACATGTTGATCAAGTAGCTTTGAGGCATATGGAAGAAGTTATATGGGGCGATAACTGGACAAGGAAGATGGGTCAAGTGAAGGCTTTTTGAGGATGGGTGTAATGGTAGCATGTTTAAAAGCAGAGGGGAAGACACCAGAGTTTAGTGATAGGTTGAAGAGATGAGTTAGGGCTGGGATAAACACTGTGGTGAGGTTAGGGATGAGGTGGGATGGGATTGGGTCAAGTGCACAGGTGGTCAGATGAGATTTGGAGAGTAGAGTGGAGAGTTTTTCTTCTGTAATGGTGGAGAAGCGGGTTTTGGGAGAAGAGGACTGAGCAGTTGTGTAGAGGGTCTGTGGGGACTGTGTAGTAAAGCTTTCTCTGATGTGGACTATCTTTTGTTTGAAATATTTGGCAAAGTCCTCAGCTGAGAAGAGAAGAGAGGAGAGGGTGGGGGCGCTGGGCGACGGAGAAGGGAGTTAAAAGTGCTAAAAAGTTGTTTAGGGCTGTGTGACAGGGAAGATATGAGAGATGAAAAGTAGGCCTGTTTTGCATCAGCGAGTGAGTATTTGAATATGAGAAGGGATTGCTTGTATGCGGTGAAATTATCTTTAGAATGGGATTTCTTCCATTGCCGCTCAGCAGCCCTGGAAGCTTGTCTGAGTTTTTTGGTCAGGTTGGTGTGCCAGGGTTGTCTGTTGATTTTCCGGATTTTGTTGTGTGTGAGGGGGGCAACAGTGTCCAGAGCTATACTTATTGTTGTGTTATATAGGGTGGTAGCAGCTTCTGGGTCTTGGAGGCAACAGATGGTAGAGAGTGGGAGAAGAGAGTCAGAAAGCAAGCGAAAGTCGAGATGTTTGAGGTTCCTGCGGGGGTGTGCTAGTGTGTGGACCGGGGGAGCTGCAGAAGAGACCAGTGAAGAGAAGGTGAGTAGGTTGTGGTCGGATAGGGGAAGAGGCGAATTAGAAAGGTTAGATAGGGAGCAGAGGCGGGTAAAGATCAGATCCAGAGTGTGACCATCTCTGTGGGTGGGAGCTGAAGACCACTGTGATAGGCCGAAGGAGGAAGAGAGTGACAGGAGTTTAGAGGCAGCCGAGTGGCATGTGTCAATAGGGATGTTGAAGTCACCCATGATGATAGTGGGGATGTCGGCAGAAAGAAAGTGTAGTAGCCAGATATTAAAGTGGCCAAGAAAGATGGTGGCTGGGCCTGGAGGGCGGCAAATGACTGCTACTTGAAGGTTGGAGGGAGAGTAGATGCGAACAGAGTGTACTTCAAATGAGGTGAGCGTAATGGAGGGTGGCAGTGGAGTTGGGCTGTAGGAGCAGGTGTCTGATAGGAGAAGACCAACTCCTCCACCATGTTTGCGGGCGGGGGGTGTGAGTGAATTGAAATCCACTATAAGAGAGTGCAGCAGGGGAGGTGGTGTCTGAGGGTGTCAGCCATGTTTCTGTGAGACCCAGAAAAGAAAGGTTTTGAGAGATGAACAGTTCATGAATGTACGACAGTTTGTTACAGACGGAGCGCGCGTTCCATAATGCTCCTGCAAAAGGAGCCAAATGAGCATTAATAGGAACACCCAACCTTTTCACACTGGTCACTAAGTAGTTGGTAGGGACGACTTTGGAGTCAATAGAGCCACAGTAAGTCCACCTCCTAAATTGTTTTGGTTGCATATTGTTTTCATAATCATTTGATGGGTCCTTCTTCGGCGATCTCTTAAAGGATAACTGTCATATTTTCACAAAAAATTCAATTTTCATATATGTTGTTGCTGCTGTGGTGATAATCCATAATCACTAATTATTGTGTTCACATACCACTTGTTTAATAAGATTCCGTCCATAGCAACCGCTCCTCGCAAGACTTCTTTCTGACTATCTTCTCAAGATGGCCGCCGATGCCCTTACCCTGAGGCTAAGACCTCCCTCCCTAACTTCCCAGAATTCATTCGGCTCATCTTGGGAACACACAGCCTCACCCCAACCAATCGGCTTTCTCCAGACTTAAACACGCCCTCTTCCTCCTGAGTAGTTGATAGTAAATATTCTAATCGCTAATTTTTATATCAAATATCGGCACTATCCCGGTCCAATGGAATCCCGCACGCAGTGTTTGGAACTGCCCACTACTACCTCCTCCATCTTCTGCATATAGAAGATAGGAGACGGAGGACACCTAGCAACGCTGTTTTAGCCGCACCACTGAAATGCCCGGGGGAGGAAAGAACATGCTGCAATTACTAGGCAATTCAATACCATACGAATGTATTACTGTAGTGCAGCGGCGGCATGAAGCGCACGACGTCATAGCAACCAATGACGCCGTGCGCTCCTGCTGTCAGCAGGAATCCAGGCCGGCATACCACGGACCGCTCACACGGCCGCAGAACACGGCCATGTGCATTCGGCCATACAAAAGGGAAACTAGGGAACTAAGGTAAACCTAGTCAAACCAATCCAATTACAATTTAAAAAAATATGAGTTACCCTTTAAGTAATCTCTTTTTTGAGATTATTAAAAATGTCAGAAATGACACTAAATGGTGTAACATAAAAAAGCACTGCACCTACTGTTGATGCTTGTTTACAGATTGCAAGAATAACCCATGGCACATCACTGCCACCAGCAATCAGTGTCCTTTCTTATTTCACACCATTTGGTGGCATGTCTGAGATTTTAATTATCTCAGACAATTCTTTTAAAAGACAATTCCATTTATGAGTAGCAATAGTAAACTATGGTGTGTGCTATATTTTCGACATCATTTGCAACTTTTTACTTCACTTGCCATGTGGTGTTAAGTGTGCGGGGCTTAGCGGTACGGGTGTAGCCTCCCATGGTCCATAAGAATTACTATAATGCACAGAATAGCGGCAGCTACAAGTATGCACATCTGAGCGTGTCAGTATGTTTTCCAAACCTGACCGGATTTTTGAGGTATGTATGGAGGCTTTGGAAATATCAGATAACTGTGCAACAGGTGAGGAGAGATTGTATGCGGCCCATAATCAGCAGCTTCTGCTGCAGCCTCTCTCCATTTTTAATTTTTTTTTTGGGGGGGGATTTAACTTTTCACCTTAGGCAGCAGAAAAGCTAGTGTACCTCACCTCTGATCCATTCCAATAAAACAGCAGATTTGCTGCATTTTTTTGTTGACTGCCGACTCTTTAAAGGGAATGTGTCATCACAAAATGAGATTCTGTTTAAAGCACATTTTCATGTTAAGCACATTTTTAAAGACTTTTAATGGTGGTATTTTTAATTTTCCATGTCAATATCTATATTTAAACAAAAAACATAAAATCCTGCAGTTTTCGCACTGACCACTAAGACTAATAATAGGCTCCGCATCTTGGTCTGTCTAGATCACTTTACTCTAGTTATCTGCTTATCTGTCATTCTAATCCTGCCTGTAATGATATCACCTCTGTGTACAGATAAGACAGGATCCACTATTCACAATAGGTGATTGTCACATCTTATCTATTCTTTCCTTGTACAATGACCTCTGCAGAGGGCACTGAGCATGCCTAGAAAACTCTCCCATAGAATCAATGAGGCCCCTTCCTGACCATTGTGTCTATAGCCCATGGTGCTGCTGTAAAGCAATTTTCTGCTTTCTAAATGCCGTAAAGAACAGCTCAGACAAGATGGCTGCCCCCATAATCATGTTCAGGAATAGAATAAAGAAATCGGCAATCAGAAAATAAAATCAGATTGGAAAAAAAGAAGGTGTGTTACTATCTGATTTTAATTGTAAAAAATAAAAATAAAAATTGTGACACATTTCCTTTAAGACTCAAACCAGCACCATAAACGTGAGCAAAGGCATGGAACGCTCAAAACCATAGATTTTCTTTCCTCTCCCATCATTGTCATTGTGCTGTCTGCCAACTTCTAAACTATTACGGTAAGTCCAATGTGAAAGTTTTAGAGGAGCTCCGGTGTACTTCTGACCTTGTTTACATTTACCTTTTTGCATTTTTTTCCTCCTTGCTATGAGGATTTGGTTTTCTATTTGCTGAGGCTTGTGGTTTATTGAGCGTAATAAAGTGTTCTGACTTTCATACTGGAAAGGTGTGTTCAGAATGATTTTCCTTTAACCTATAATTTAAAAAGCTAAATAAAACATAAAAACAAAATCCACGTGATACAGTGAGATTTGCTGACAGGCATACGGATTTTTGTCTATTTAAAGTACAAAGCGCACATTTAGGTTAAAACCATTAGAAATTCACACCAGCTAAATACGAAAAAGGGGGAAAAAAAGTTATCTTCTCATTTTCTTCCACGCTCGCAGTCATTATTATAATGTACGATAAAAGAGCCGACAGTGGAAAAAGTCCATTATAAAACTACAGTTTGCTATTGATTGCCAATGTAATTATTCACATCGAAAAAAAAAGCAAAGAAGAAATTACCTTCTCGCTAATTGATTGTTTCTGAAAGTCTAGCAGTTTCTAGGTTACTGTGAACGCTAATATTAGTTTTCTATAAATAAGATAAAGAGTACTGAAGGGAAACTGAGAATCCAATTGGGTCTCATCATTACAATTCAACAAATGAAGCACAACTCAATACGATCAGATCAAACAGGCTTTCTCGGCAAAAAAAACTAAACAATAAGAATATATAAAAAAAAAAAAAGCGTTTTCATCTTAAGGCACGCTAAGCCATGTAAAATCCTAACCATAGATGTATCCCTGGGTACTGTGGAAAGTATTTGACAAGGTTTTATGAATGTACTCTTTTCACACACTACAAAAGTAGACCGGTTCAATAATGTAGACGAAAACACGGCGGCAAGTTTTTTTGAAGATAAAAGTTAAATGCCAGCAGAGTTCCGTTTCAAGTGCTTCCAAACTTTTGCTTTTGAAAGTTTTAAAGCCTCTAACCTTGTTGTTTGTTGGTTGAGTCCTCTGAAACCTTATTCCTCTTGATGAGAGCTTATTAGGACTTTCTTTTAACTGATTAATACTTGGGAAGGTGATTTTTTATTTTTTCTCTTCGGTGAAGTAAATGAAGCTGATTGCCTTTAAGGTGTTATTGTCTCCTTCAAACCCGCAAGGTTTATACAGAATAAAGTCTAGTAAGAATTCATTTGCTAGGGGGAAAATGTCATTTTGTTAGAGAACAATTGTACATTTTTCATGTAGCTCAAATATCAGAAAAAAATGAAAAAACATTAGATTCAAAATATAATATGGAGCATTTCTGTTCTTTTGTTCTGTTGTTATAGGGCCACCAGCGATATGCTACAATTCCTTGGAGAAGATCACCATTTATATAATGGACTGGGTGAACATGGGCCCCCAAGAGGAAAATATGCTGAGGGCCCATTCTACAGGCTATCCAGGGACCTGTGCTCATCTACTTTTAATGACATTTCAATCTTGCTGTTATCATGGTTCACAAAGGAAACTTCAGAAATAAGGACTAATGGGTTATTTGTGAACAAGTCCATAAAACACTAGTGACAAGTGATTGGCTCTAAATCAGCTTTCAGGCTGGGTTCAGACCTGAGCGTACTTGAACGTACGCTCTGTATGTGCGATTGTATGGGCGTTTGCAATCGCGCATACAGAGACAAGCGAACGCCCATTTTCGCGCGTTCCCGCTGAAGTCTGTGTATGGGAACGCGCGACAAGACGCCCCAAAGAAGCTCATGTACTTCTTGGGGCGTCGGGCGTTTTACAGCGCAATCGTACGCGCTGTAAAACGCCCAGGTGAGAACCATTCCCATAGAGAATCATTGGTTTCTCCTTGTTGAGCGTTTTACAGCGCGTAGGAACGTGCTGTAAAACGCTCAGGTCTGAACCCAGCCTAAATGGTATTGGGGTACATTTACTAAGACTGGCTTTTTACGCCAGCCTTAGTTTTCCGGTCAGGCACTGGTGAGGAGTGCGGCTCGTCATAAATTAGTTGCACCTGTGACAGTCTCTGCGCCTGGAGTAAAACCTACGTGAGCCCCTGGCTGGCGTAGTTTTTAGCTAATATTTGCACCTGTTTTCAGGGGAAAATGTGAGTAAGTACCAGCCCTAATAAGGCCCCTGTCACGCAGGACTGGCAGACATGGTGCAAAACTTGCCGTGTGACAAAATACGGCCGGACACAAAAGGGGATTTATGTCTAAAAAAGTCGCAAGTCCCTTAGTAAATGTGCCCCATTGTCTTCTGCTGGACTCTGTTGTATTAGGAACAGACTTATAAAGGTTGAAGTTGAAGATATACTACACGTACAAAGTTTAAGTTTTAAAGAGTATAGAATTTAACGTGCTTAAATTTAAAACGATACCTTTATTATTCGACTGGGTTATAGAGCAAAAGGAGATTTGCTCCAAGTGATATCCCGACTATGATACATACATTGGGACAAAGACTCCTCTTATAGGAAGGGAATAGATTCTAACATACGGTCAATAAAGTACAGACTTGGTAAAAAAGAATGGGGGTGGTGGGTAGATGGATGGGAAAAGACTCTTTCCCTAGATGACCCTCAAGATCTAAGATCCTGTGCCCAGGGTTGTCCCCTGATGGTGGAGACACCCTGTCCCCGTACCTAAGTCTCTTTATTGCCCTAAAAAGGCCCTACTGGAAAAACTGGATTGAAAGCAAATAAATCCAGGGGAAACAAAAAAACACATATACAGATGGAATCATGTGTAAACAATAAAACAACCCCAATGCGTTTCAGCTGCAGATGGCAGCTCATCAGGAGGTGATGTGAACGTAGGGAACAACAAAATAAACTGATAACGTAAAATGATACTTAGCTCCTATATATGTATATATAACCTGTTAGGTTCTAATAACGATGATGAGCAACCTCTGTCAAGGGAGACATTACCGATCAGAGGGGGGCCCTTGGAGAAGATGCATCCAGGGTATAGGAGGCTGAAGGCTAAGTATCATTTTACGTTATCTGTTTATTTTGTTGTTCCCTACGTTCACATCACCTCCTGATGAGCTGCCATCTGCAGCTGAAACGCGTTGGGGTTGTTTTATTGTTTACACATGATTCCATCTGTATATGTGTTTTTTTGTTTTCCCTGGATTTATTTGCTTTCAATCCAGTTTTTCCAGTAGGGCCTTTTTAGGGCAATAAAGAGACTTAGGTACGGGGACAGGGTGTCTCCACCATCAGGGGACAACCCTGGGCACAGGATCTTAGATCTTGAGGGTCATCTAGGGAAAGAGTCTTTTCCCATCCATCTACCCACCACCCCCATTCTTTTTTACCAAGTCTGTACTTTATTGACCATATGTTAGAATCTACTCCCTTCCTATAAGAGGAGTCTTTGTCCCAATGTATGTATCATAGTCGGGATATCACTTGGAGCAAATCTCCTTTTGCTCTATAACCCAGTCGAATAATAAAGGTATCGTTTTAAGTCTGTTGTATTAGGACCCATTATTTAGTCAGAGTCTGGGACCACTGGAAGCTCCTTTAGTACACTGACTGACCGGTCGATCCTGGCTACTAAGCAGCTAAGGCTACTTTCACATTAGCGTCTTTTGCGGATCCATCATGGATCTGAAAAAACTATTCCGTTACCATAATACAACCGCATGCATCCGTCATGAACGGATCCGGTTGTATTATCTTTAACCTAGCCAAGACGGATCTGTCATGAACACCATTGAAAGTCAATGGGGGATGGATCCGTTTTCTATTGTGCTAGAAAAAATGGATCTGTCTCCATTGACTCACATTGTGTGTCAGGATGGATCTGTCTTGCTCAGCACCACATCGCGGACAGAAAAATGCGATGCGTTACTCTGTCCGCGATGGGAGCTCAACCAAACAGAACGGAATGCATTTTGGTGCATTCCGTTTCGTTCAGTTTTGTCCCCATTGACAATAAAGGTGGACAAAACTGAAGCGCTAATGAGATCCTATGACCGGTATGAATTGAAAAAAACGCAAATGTGAAAGTAGCCTAAGCTAGACATAGAGAAAATAAAAAGTAGCCTAAGCTCGCTTTAGACCAGTGAATGCTCCCATGCAAGTCCCACACAAACAACATCCACTATCCAAAATTAGTCCGGTGAAGGGTTCCTTTGTAACCCATTCATTTTGCATGTATATGGAACCCTGTGTACAGCAATTTTCACAGATCATTCAGCAGAGTTGGACGTCTGGGATCTGACACAAAACACGCCCATCCCTAACGGTCACACATTATAAACGTGTTCAGTAGTGGTGAGCGGCAGGGGCAATATTCGAATTCGCGATATTTTGCAAATATTTGGGCAAATATTCGTCATATATTCTTGAATTCACGATTATTTTCTTTATTATGGGAAAATCAGCAACGTAATATGAGCGTATTGCGCACACAATACAGACGTGGGTCACGGTTGCTACATTTTTCAAGAGAAAATGGTTGGCACGGCAGAACATTACAATAGCTTTATATGCAGGTAGAGTGCTCCAATATATTCGTGATTGCGCTAATCAGCAATTAGTGATGCACATATTTTTGCGCAATACGTGCAACTTATTACTGACTACATATTACTGATTGGTGCACTAAGTATTGTTGTGAACTTGTGACATCACAGCACTATGTCTGTAGCATGTATGTATGGACAGCAGAACCAGCTACACTATATCACTATCTAACCTACACTGAGTATCTCCCACTAACTATCTGTATTATATATATAGGCTAACTAACCATCTAATGTAATGACACAGGAAAGCACAGAGCACAGCAATGTCACTGCTCTCTCTCTCAGAACTGCTAAATACTGCATACAAGGGCTGCTGGGAGGTTCTTATATAGTAAGTGGTAGGTAACTTTCCTATTGGTTGCTAGGGATGTTGCTAAGCTCAGACAAAGACATTGCAGCCTTCTCATTGGCCCACAAGCAGGAAGGGAGGTTACTGATGAAAAAAAAATTCTAGAATATTCACGTATATGAATATATAGCACTATATTCTAAATCTTCACGAATTCTCAACGTTGCGATATTCGCAATTAAAATGCACAATTTGAATATTCACGCCCAACACTAGTGTTCAGTAGTCAAATTAGTAGTTGCAGTCACGGACGTGCTTGGCAGCCATGTCTTTTTTATGTAAAAATAAAGAGGACACTACTGGGCGACACTATAAATAAAGAGGGCACATCTGGGCGACACTATAAATAAAAAGGACACTGCTGGGAAACACTATAAATAAAAAGGACACTACTGAGAAACACTATAAATAAAAAGGACACTACTGGGAAACACTATAAATAAAGAGGACACTACTGGGCGACACTATAAATAAAAAGGACACTACTGGGAAACACTATAAATAAAAAGGACACTACTGGGAAACACTATAAATAAAGAGGACACTACTGGGCGACACTATAAATAAAAAGGACACTGCTGGGAAACACTATAAATAAAAAGGACACTACTGGGAAACACTATAAATAAAGAGGGCACTGCTGGGTGACACTATAAATAAAGAGGGCTCTGCTTAGGGACATTATAAATAAAAAGGGCACTGCTGGAGAACATTAAAAATAAAGAGGGCACTGCTAGGGGACACTATAAAAATACTGGGGCACTGCTGGGGGCATTAAAAATAAAGAGAGTACTGCTGAGCGACATTATAAAAATACAGGGGCACTACTAGTGGCATTATAAATAAAGAGGGCACTGCTGAGGGGCACTATAAATAAAGAGGGTTCTGCTGACGGATACTTTAAATAAAGAGGGCACTACTAGGGAACACTATAAAAATACTGGGGCACTACTGAGGGCATGATAAATAAAGAGGGCACTGCTGAGGGACACCATAAAAATACAGGGGCACTACTAGTGGCATTATAAATAAAGAGTGCACTGCTGGGGGACCCCAACAGTGCCCTCTTTATTTATACTGTCCCCCAGCAGTGCCATTTTTTTATATAAAGCCCCCACCCCAGTTGAGCCCTCTGAATTTTGACAATATAATGCCTAGCAGTTGTGCAATTTTATTTATAATGTCCTCCACTCTGGCTCCCAGTATGATGCCAATGTCCCCAGAAGTGCTGCCTTTATTTATACTGCCTTTATTTATACTGCCTTCCCCTCTGAAGTGCCAAAAAAAAAAAAAAAAACTCACTCCAGCTCCATGTTACCATCTGTGATGCATTGACTGTGCCTGCACAGGTAGTGCGATGACGTCTAAGTTAGTGCGCTGCCTGAGGCCTACTATAGTAAGCTCCCATGTCCTGATGTAAGATGTAAGATGTCTGACTCGCCTTTCAAGGGGCACAGAGGGACCCCCTGGCAGGTGGGGGTGTCATGCAATTGGGTGGTTTGCGTGGTGGTGAAGACCACCACTGGGTACAGTATGTTTTCATACCTAAATATGCAGTATTTCCTAATCTTATGTTTACATATATGAATCTCTTTACCTGTGGTCTTCAACTACTGGAAAGATAGAACTCCTAGCATGCCCTGAAGAGCCACCATTTGGAGACCATTCTACACTGCCTGTCCCAAAAAAAAGTCGCCACCTGGATTTAACTAAGTAAATAGTTATGAGCTATTGGATAATTACTGCATGGGTGATTATCTTTCAGCTGGCAATAAGTTATCTAACCCCAACTGGTACAATGAGTTGCCTCTCATTTATTAAACAACCATGTCGAAAGACACATCTTGTGGTCGTGGAAAAGATGTTAGTCTGTTTGAGAAGGGTCAAATCACTGGCATGCATCAAGCAGAGAAAACATCTAAGGAGATTGCAGAAACAACTAAAATTGGGTTAAGAACTGTCCAACGCATTATTGAAAACTGCAGGATAGTGGGGACCCATTATATTCGAGGAAGAAATGTGGCGGAAAAAAATCCTGAATGATTGTGATCGGCGATCACTTAAACGTTTTGTGAAATCAAATTGAAGAAAAACAACAGTAGAACTCAGGGCTATGTTTAATAGTGAAAGTAAGAGCATTTCCACATGCACAATGCAAAGGGAATTCAAGGGATTGGGACTGAACAGCTGTGTAGCCGTAAGAAAACCACTAATCAGTGAGGCAAACCAGAAAAAAAGGCTTCAATTTGCTAGGGAGCATAAAGATTGGACTCTGGAGCAATGGAAGAAGGTCATGTGGTCTGATGAGTCCAGATTTACCCTGTTCCAGAGTGATGGGCACATCAGGGTAAGAAGAGAGGCAGATGAAGTGATGCACCCATCATGCCTAGTGCCTACTGTACAAGCCTGTGGGGGCAGTACTATGATCTGCGGTTGCTGCAGTTGGTCAGGTCTAGGTTCAGCAACAGTATATGCTCCAAGAATGAGGTCAGCTGACTACCTGAACATACTGAATGACCAGGTTATTCCATCAATCGATTTTTTCTTCCCTGGTGGCACGGGCAAATAACAGTGACAGGATTCATCAGGCTCAAATTGTGAAAGAGTGGTTCAGGGAGCATGAGACATCATTTTCACACATGGATTGGCCACCACAGAGTCCAGACCTTAACCCCATTGAGAATCTCTGGGATGTGCTGGAGAAGGCTTTGCGCAGCGGTCAGACTCTACTATCATCAATGCAAGATCTTGGTGAAAAATTAAAGCAACACTGGATGGAAATAAATCTTGTGACATTGCAGAAGCTTATCGAAACAATGCCACAGCGAATGCGTGCCGTAATCAAAGCTAAAGGCGGTCCAACAAAATATGAGAGTGTGTGACCTTTTTTTTTTGGTGGCGACTTTTTTTTTGGACAGGCAGTGCATTTCTTTTATGGCAACCTATGACACCCATCCTTGATAAAATATGTGTTATATAGGACTAGGAATACTATCATGTCTCTCCATTAATTCAGTAGGTCCTCATGCATGGTGAAGAAAATGCAGCTCACTTCTTTTTAAAGGCATGTTGCTGGTGCATGGACATGCAGCACAACACCAAGTAGGAGGACATAGTTCAACATTCAGCATAGGTCATAGAAACGTAAGCCTTTATGAAATATATTTTATTAAATCCATCAATGAGCAAAATGTGTACCGCTTACACGTTGGAACTGATAATCTGTCACAGAAAATCTGTTCGGGATAATCGTTTGATTATCTCAAAAAGGTGGTCCTTGGACAGGTTTCATTGAATATGTGTAGAGTGGAAGCTTAACCTAGTGTGTTTCATTCCCATCATATACTATGGTCTAGGTTTTGGTTCTATGTATTGTGTGGAAGCATTTACACTGACCCTACAATATCTGATACATACAAAGGTCCTCGACAATGTGATGGTGAAGAGCACATAATATTTCAAGCTCTGAAAAGACCTGCTTTGTTGTTAATGCATTTAGTAACTAAATAGGGGCTTCCAAGACAGTTAAGAATAATATTCTGCCTACTGCATTCCCAGAAAAGTGGTATTTGGCAGTATGCATGATGAATCACTTGGAGTGATCCGCTGTCAAGCAAGGTGGTTATTATCAGAGATCAAAAGCTACTTCACATTGATAAGTCTCAAGCTCTGATTGTAGAACACAAGTTGCCAGGGCAACCAACATAAAGCATTCCAAGTCGGGGGAATTATCTCTGTTTTGGCAGGCATTCTCTCAGTCCCGGTCACAAGTCTTAATTTAAACCCAGTGTGAAGCCTTAACACCACCCACACCATACCAATAAAATACTGACCTTTCTACCCCAAGTCTAGGAACATTAACCCATTAAATTAGAATGGTTAATTAAGACTTGCAACTATCCATTCTCATGTAAACAGCCAATTACTATTAATCACAGTTTACAAAACAGGCAAAAACATCTTACATCATCTGTGCTATGAACTAACATGGCCTCCTCCAGCAAACTAGAAATGTTCGGAAGGATAATTTACAAAAGTCATTACACCATTCAAAGCGCTAAATTACCGACTTGTAAATGGAGATGATTATTTTCATGTCACACAGATATATTAATTGCATTAATACAGTATCCATGTATCTGATGCTCAACATATTTTGCCATTAAATCTTAGGGATGACAGAGAAATGGAGACATCATAGAGAGCTAATAATGGAATATCAGTTTTTTGGGCCTGTATTTGAGTCTCTTGGTAAACATGGTCTAGTGAATATGATGATATGACTGATGCTCCACAATTATTTGGCATGTAATCTTTGTCTTTATATTGCAACATGCCTAGGGGAGGATTAAAGTGATATTAGCAAGAATGGTGGTTGTCGTTGCTACTCACTCTGATTCTTTCCTGGACAGTGCAGTGATGAGAAGGGCTCACCTTTGGGGAATATGCTGGCCTTGGGGTTCTCCTGCCTGATGGTGATCCAGGGTGTCCTTGATGGTGCTGAACTGAGAGGTGCAAGGCAGGGTCCCCTACAAAGGAGGAGGCAATGATGAGGCAATTGTGCAGGAGAAAAGTTGTTTACTGAAGATTCAGGTTCAGATACCATACATCAGTTCTCAGCATGCACTGACTTGAAGAAGTTATACAGTGTGCTGTTTCCACAGATCTCACAGGTTACATAAATACAAAGGTAGTTAATAGGCCAAGATGTCTCTTCAAAGCAATTTTCCTCACACTGGACCTTTCTACTGACTTAGGCACAAGCAACACTTACAGCACTTTCTTGGGGTGCAACACTTTTCATATGGCAACCAGGGGGTGGATCAGACTAAGATTTGTATCTTTTGTACAGGTCGCCGTACCAATAGTTATAATTTCAACAATGCCCTCAGTAGGATGTAGTATTCTTGTTACAACTGGCCAGGCTGTTTGTAATGTATGCCCAGGCAACATAAGACTTAAATCTCCTGAATACGTTTGCTGTAGAGACAGTAAGGTCCTTTCAGACAGCTTATCTCCACAGAGCCTCTACACACATATTCCACTTGAATGTGTTTCAAACCTATATGTTGTTCTTTGCTCTTTGCCTTTTTCTGCCTTTTCTTATCCAGGGCTCTGATCTCTATCTGCTCTCATCACCATCAGAACTGCATCAGTCATGAGGCGAGATGAGAGTCTCACCTCACGTTCCGGCTGGCCTGCTTCTGAGACAATTTATAGTGGGGCATTGGAGCCTATGGCTCCCAACCCTTCTGTTCATCCTCATAGGGCACAGACTATGAGCTACGTAGTAGAATAGCACAGGAGTTTGTGATGACATCACTGTATCCTTCTACGGATGGCTTTGGGCAACGTCATGACGTGGTCACCAACTCCTGTATCACAGGTTATGGCATGAAGCGAGGCACAAGTGAGTAATTTTTTTAAAATATATTTATATTGGCACTATTGTTGGTACTACTGGGAGCACTGAAAGGGAAGAGGGAGAGCATTATATAAAAAACAGGATGGCATTATACTATGGGAGGGACTACAGGAGGCATTATACTATGGGAGGACTACAGGGATCCATTTTACTATGGGGAGCTTCAAGTGGGCATTATATTAAGGGGGAACCACAGGGGTGCATTATACTATGGGGCTCCTACTTGGGCACATTTTACTATAGGGGGCAACTATAGTATGGGAGCATTATAGTATAGGAGGACTACAAGTTTGCATTATATTATGGGGGGACTACAGGGGTACATTATACTATGGGGGACTACAGGGGTGCATTATACTATGGAGGACTACAGTGGTGTATTATACTATAGAGAGACTACTGAGGTGCATTATATTAGGGGGACTACAGTGTTGTATTATACTATGGAGAGACTACTGAGGTGCATTATATTAGGGGGGACTACAGGGGTGTATTATACTATGGGGGGGGGGGACTACAGCGGTGTATTGTACTTCTGGGAGACCTCAGGGGGGCATTATACTATAGGGGGCATTATACTGCAGGGGGACTACAGGTGGGCATTATACTACTAGACTTATTACTATAGGTGGGCCTTATTTCTACTGGGAACCCTATGCGGGCATTACTAATACTGGGGGTACTGTGGGGGTCAGCCCTGGTGTCTTCCATCTCCTGTGATATTGTATGACATAAACCTCTGCCGGACAACTCTATCAAGAGGAACTAGACCAGTGTTGTGGAGGGAGAGACAAACATCAAATCCTTCTATCTGTACACATTTGTCAGCCACTTTTTAGTTAAGGAACGGTAAGGAGTAATTAGGAGATAATAATAAAACATAAGACCCTACAAAACTGTGCAAAATAAATGTTAGATGTCCAAAATGTCTGAAAAAATGTATCTGGTATTCAGACAAGATTGGTTTCTTAGGCCCCTTTCACACGAGCGAGTATTCCGCGCGGGTGCGATGCGTGAGTTGAACGCATTGCACCCGCACTGAATCCTGACCCATTCATTTCTATGGGGCTGTTCACATGAGCGGTGATTTTCACGCATCACTTATGCGTTGCGTGAAAATCGCAGCATGCTCCTCTTTGTGCGTTGCGGTGCGATAATCCACGCAACGTAGGCCCCATAGAAGTGAATGGGGTTGCGTGAAAATCGCAAGCATCCGCAAGCAAGTGCGGATGCGGTGCGATTTTCACGCATGGGTTCTAGGTGACAGTCCATTCACTGTATTATTTTCCCTTATAACATGGTTATAAGGGAAAATAATAGCATTCTGACTACAGAATACATAGTATAATAGTGCTGGAAGGGTTAAAAAAATAAAAAAGTTAACTCACCTTATCCTCTTGTTCGCGTAGTTCGTTCCCGGTCTGTAGTTTGCTAGCTGTGTGCTTGGGCTAAAGGACCTTTGATGACGTCAGATCACATGCTCATTCACCATGGTGATGGACCATGTGATTGGAGCATGTGATCTGACGTCATCAAAGGTCCTTTAGCCCAAGCACACAGCTAGCAGACCGGGAACGAACTACGCGAACAAGAGGATAAGGTGAGTTAACTTTTTTATTTTTTTAACCCTTCCAGCACTATTATACTATGTATTCTGTAGTCAGAATGCTATTATTTTCCCTTATAACCATGTTATAAGGGAAAATAATACAATCTTCAGAACATCAATCCCAAGCCCGAACTTCTGTGAAGAAGTTCGGGTTTGGGTACCAAACATGCGCGATTTTTCTCACGCGAGTGCAAAACGCATGACAATGTTTTGCACTCGCGCGGGAAAATTGCGCATTTTCCCGCAACGCACCCGGCTCTTATCCGGGCAAAAAACATGACGCCCGTGTGAAAGAGGCCTTAGGCTACTTTCACACTTGCGGCAGTGTGATCCGGCGGGCAGTTCTGTCGTCAGAACTGGCCGCCGGATCCGCCGATCTGCCACTGACTTTGTGAGACGGATCTGGATGCAAATCCATCACGCAAATGCATTGCAAGGATGAATCCGTCTCTCCGCTTGTCATGTGGACAGACGGATCCGTCTTGTATATTTTTTCACATTTTTACCGGTCTGCGCAGGCCGGAAGGACGGATCCGGCATTCCGGTATTTTGAATGCCGCATCCGGCACTAATACATTCCTATGGGAAAAAATGACGGATCCGACATTCAGGCATGTCTTTTTTTTTTCGCCGGAGATAAAACTGTAGCATGCTACGGTTTTATCTTTTGCCTGATCAGTCAAAACGACTGAACTGAAGACATCCTGATGTATACTGAACGGATTACTCTCTATTCAGAATGCATGGGGATATGCCTGATCAGTTCTTTTCCGGTATAGAGCCCCTGTGACGAAACTCAGTGCCGGAAAAGAAAAACGCTAGTGTGAAAGTACCCTTAGCTATACAATCGTCTTGCATTATGATAGTGTTCCTGCGTTTTATCAAAACCTACCACTGTCATAGCTATGTAGATTGTGCAGCCTCTTAACACCGTTTTTTTCTTTGACCTATCTAAAAACATGTTTTTCAAGGGAAAAAAAAGTTCAAAAAATGCCAAAATCTATAGAGAGAAACATGGTATAAAGGGGCATATTATATGCTCTGTTGACTTTGCAATTTCACAAAAGCTGTGTTAAATGACATGTCATTACCAAATTTAACTCTGCTACATGTACACCTGAGGTATATACCCTGATGAAACAGGATGGACATTAGGCTCTATGCAATGGGTCAGACCACATAAAATCCAACATTTTGGTGAAGTTTTTGTCATTACTAGACTCCAAAACTCTGTTAACACCTAGAGGTACCTTTATACTTTGTTGGCGATTGAGCCTTTACTTACTCTACACTTACTGACAACTTTGACAGGGAATTTTATTTTTTACATGTATTAGTAGTTATCTTCAGTAACAACAACAACAACAAAAAATGAGCCTGCAATCTTCATTCCTTCATTCATTTTCCGACCCCATGATATTCAGTTTACAACCTGCTTCTAATTTCAAACTTTTCTCATGTGGTTGCATCCCTCTTGATAATTCTTGCTGGATGTGAAGTATGTGTTTCCAGGGTTATTCAGTTTTTACTACTATATCTCTCGTGTATCAGCACTGCTGCACATTCCTGGACTGACTTCTTCTTCTACAGCTCATTAAAGGGGTTCTCCAGGAATTAAGAAAATGAAAATACATAAATATTACTTTATTATAAATATATTCCCAAATACCTTTCATTAGTTATAATGGCTCGTTTTGTCTAGGGAGCAATCATTGGGAGAAATAAAATGGCCGCCGTCCTATTAGTACTGATGTAGTAGAGTTAACACTCATGATTTATGAGACGTGTCATCTAAACTAAATGCGTTAAGCAAACAGGTACACACAAAATCTGAGGTAAATTGAGGTAAAGAGCTGCCTCATCCTCCTCTCTGCTCTGCTTGTCAGGGATTATGATCCTGAATAGAGATGAGCGAATTTCTCAAAAATTCGATTCAGTCGGTTCGCCGAATGTTCCGAAAATATTTGATTCAATCCGAATTTATTTGTGGTGAATCACATTAAAGAACAGCTATTTCCTGGCTGCAGAGAGCCTGTATAGTGGTGTAGAACACTGTGTCTTGCAGTAACATGCATAGGGAGTCTGCTTTGGTAGTGAAACAATACTGTGAGTCAGTATGACATGCAGATGACAGGCGTCACTCTTAGAATCACTGCACACTTCACTTATTTGGGCAGTTACAGTGCCAAAACTGACCAAATAACTAAAGGTTGATGTTAGTGTCAAGAGGAAGCATAATCCTTTTGCAACGTCGTCAGCTGATTCCACATAGATGTCTACAGAACCTGTTCTATTGAACGCTTATGCAAGTAGAGCCCCCCGACAGAGTGGAGAGCTTGTCAGCAGTAAGTTTGTGTTGACATCGCTGATTATTTTGCCCATTCTCTGATCCGTCAGAATAATAACCCCCAAAAATAGATCCTGTCTGTTGAGCATCCGCCTTCACTCGGTCAGTATTTTGTCAGTTATCCATCAGTATTGCTAAAGCCCAAAAAAACAGGAGTGGATGCAAAACAGTGATGACGGGTCAATGGAATATTTGCATGTCTTCTGTGTTTGGCTAGCAAATCATAAGCCAATTCTGATGGAACCATATGGGCCTTATAGCTGTTACATAGACAGTATCCATTGTGCGTCTCATTTTTCCCTCCTTCAGACATCTCAGAGGAAGGGTCAAATAAATGATTATGTCAACCGGGCCAAAAAGGAGTGGCCGAGTCATGAAGTAGAGAGGGTGGGAACAGCATGGAGAAGTCCACAGAGTGGCCCAATGATATAGTGGTGTGGCAGCAGCATGAGGAGACCACAGAGTGGATCAAAGACATAGTGTTGAGGTGGCAGCAGCATGAGGAGACCACAGAGTGGTGAAGTGGCGGCAGCATGAGGAGACTACAGAGTGGTGAAGTGGCGGCAGCATGAGGGGACCACAGAGTGGTGAAGTGGCAGCAGCATGAGGAGACCACAGAGTGGTGATGTGAAAGCAGCATGAGGAGATCACAGAGTGGCTTTGAGACTAGTGTTGAGGTGGCAGCAGCATGAGGAGACCACAGAGTGGAGAGGTAGCAGCAGCATGAGGAGACCACAGAGACAGTGACAGTGGGTAAGTAGGGGGCAATACCAGTACCAGCTGAAGATGGTGGCTGACAGTAGGAGCACCTGGCAGCAGGTGTAGCATCAGGTGGGTGGCAGCATCAGAATAGTAGCTGAAGCAGGTAGCCAGAAGAAACAGGTCTCTTTTGTCAAAGTGTTGGTGTGGCACCATGGAAGATCTATTCTGATGCATCAGGCATTGGTGTTTAAAAATCCTGGCTGATCCACACCTGATTCATTTTCACAAAGGTCAGTTTCTCTACATTTTGGGTGGACAAGCGAGTTATCCTTGTGGTAACTATCGCCCCCGCCGCACTAAACACCCGCTCTGATGCCACACTGCTGGCCGGGCAGGAAAGCTTGTCCAGGGCAAACTCGGACAGTTGCAGCCACAAATCGAGTTTGGCTGCCCAGTAATCCAGGGCATCTTCGATGTGGGGTGGCAGGGTGCACTCCAAGAATGCCACAACCTGCTAGTTCAGGTTCTGCTCTATGTCTACCTGCTGCTGCTGCTGGTGAGTAGTTTCTTCAGTAGGCGGGTGAAGAAAACTGCTCATCAGTGACTCTAGAGTTAAGTTGCTGCTGATGGAGCTGGTAATGCTCCTGCACCCCCTCCCCCCAGCAGCCAGCCATGGCAGTGGAATGTGAGTGCAGAGGGCCCCCTGGTCAGACCTGCTTGAGGATGGGCAATGGCGCATATAGGCTGACCACAAAGGATGTCTTGAGTAGTAGTTCAGTTTGTTATCCCTCTCAGCGGGTGTGAAAAAGGCCCCCATTTTGGACTGGTAGAGAGGGTCTAACATGGTGGAGAGCCAGTAGTCATCCCTCTGGCGAATGGTGACAATTCGGCTGTCACTACGCAAGCAAGTGAACTACGTAGCATTGGGCCATTTGTGCAAGTAACTTGGAGAGACTTCCAGCCTCCATCTCCACTGCATACTGCCACAGTGTGTCTGGGTCCTCTGCCTCGTCTTCCTCATCGCCCTATAGCTCCTCTGGCTGCTTCTGCTCCTCCTTTTCTGTCACCTGTGTAGAAAAACCACCCATTTCTCTATGCATTGATTGTGCTCAAATGTCCTCCTCCTCCTCTGGTTCAGCCCCCAAAGGGCTCATGTGGCCGTGAGATGTAGTCGCCATGTCTCCTGTCCCCTGGCCAGCCAGATTTAGCAGCATCTGTTCAAGGACATTGAACAGTGGAATGACATTGTTCATCCCGTAGTCCTGGTGACTGACAAATAAAGTGGCCTCCTCAAAGGGCCCAAGCAAAAGGCAGGTGTTATGCATGAGCTGCCACTAGCTAACCTCGAAATTACAAAGGGGAGTACCTCTGTCCGCCAGTATCATCAAGAAATAGTTTATGGCCTTTCTCTGTTCATATAGTCGGTCCAACATATGGAGGGTGGAATTCCAACGGGTGGACACGTCACATATCAGCCTATGTTGGGGGATGCTGTTCTGCCTCTGCAGCTTAAGGAAGATGTGCTTTGTGGTGTACGAGTGGCTGAAGTGCATGCAAAGTTTACTGGCCATTTTCAGGATGTCTTGCAGATGGGCAGAAGACTTCAGGAACAGATTTACAACCTAACAAAAAATTGCCACATTGCCGCGTATGGTATTTTCCCACCAACACGTGCTGTCTGCCTGCTACTGCTGCCTCTGTGAACCGCTGCATCGCTACTTTCCGGGCCAGTAGGCTCCTGTGAAGTGGGTGGTTTGCCTCCGAGCACGTTTGGCTCCCGACCTCCCACTGCTGCCACCCTGCTGGCTCAGTCGCTGCCTCACGCGCAAGCTGCCACCCTCTTCTCCTGATGATGAAGACCCTTCTTCACCCGACTCCCAATTGCGATCGGCTACATCATCAGCATCCGCTACTGTCTGCACGTCACTGATTTTCCCCCTCAATGGTATCAGGGCCAGGAGCCTGACCGCTCGCAACACCTGCTCACCTGCGACTCTCTTCAGGATGTCTCCTCCAGATCTAAGCTGGGGAGTAGCTGCTGACTGTCCTCTAGTAGCTCGTCCTTTCTGAAAAGTGGAGCCGAGCCTATGGCATTTAATGCTTCTCATGCTGAGGGAACTGAAAATGACAGAGGAAGATTCAGGACAAGTGAAAGCACAGGGCCTGCTCCCAGGCCATGCCAACTAAGCGTTGTGTTAGAGGACTCTTGGCTGGGGGTGTCTGATGTCACTTGTGACAAACTCTAAGAGCGAGTCAACCATTCAAGCACTGCTGGGTTGCTGGTCAAGACACGACCGCTAGATAACACCGGCAGCTCAGGCCTCTCGCTGCCACCCCCCCCTTCTTCTGCTGCCTGCGACAGAAACATTTTGGCCACTGCCCATTGCCTTTGAAGGGCCTGTCACTTGTCTGTCTGAAATAATGTATAATAAAAGAATTAAATTAAAAATAAAATAATACCCCCAAAAAAGGCTAGTACAATGTTACTTCACCGCTGAATGGCAACTAAAACATATTTTTTTTTTTCTGATTAATAAATTTCCACCCCCCAAAAAAAACACAATTCACTGCAGAACGACAATTAAGATGTATTCTTTTTCCTATTTCTACACCCCAAACAAAGAAATATACAAATCACCGCAGAACAGGAGATGGGATGTATGTATATTTTCTTTTTTACACCACGTAAATGGCTATAGTACAATGTAACTTCACCGCTGAACGGCAACTAAGACATATATATATATATTTTTTTTCTGAATAAACTCCCCCCCCCCCCAAAAAAAAAGATCACAATTCACTGCTGAACGGCTAATGGGATGTACGTCTTTTTCCTATTAATAAACCACATAAATGGCTGTAGTACAATGGAACTTCACAGCTGAATGACAATTATGACATATATTTACTCTTTTTTTCCTAATTCTACACCACACAAAAAAAATATAACAATCACAATTCACTGCAGAACGGGTGATGGGACGTACGTATATTTTCTTTTTGTACACCACGCAAATGGCTGTAGTACAATGTAACTTTACCGCCGAATGGCACTTATGACATATATATATATTTTTTTTGTAAAATCAACGCAGGAAGGCTAATAGGATGTGCATATCTTTCCTATTAACACACCCCGTAAATTGCTGTATCACACAGAACTTGCACCCCAATCACAAGCAAGGTTTGCTGGAATCAGTGATGTATCATATATTGCAAACAGTCAGGTTGTTTGGATCCCGTGCTGTAAAAAAGAGACACTTACCTGCAATAGTATGCTGTCAGTTGCCTCCAGGTTCCCGGTGATGTAAGTACGATGTGTGTACAGTCCCAAGTCCTTTTTTCCTCTCTCTTCTTTTTTTTTCTTTTATCCTCGTGGTGGTTAGCTTGCTCTGTCCTCTTGCCTCCCATCTCCTGTGCGTGCCGCTCCGGCCGGTAGCTGGCGTGAACGCAGGGAAGCCGAAGAAAGTAAGTCCAAGAACGGTTCCCATGTGACATCACACCTGTAGGTACGGGTGCCTTCAGGGGAAAAACAACATCCAACGCGTTTTGAAACACTCCTGTTTCTTCGTCAGGAATCTTGCAAACAACCTAAAAGCAATTTGGATCCCTAAAAAGGGCAGCAAGGTGTAACGGAATCGCTCCTATTATGACCTGTTCTCCTTTTATAGTGTTGATAATGCCTCCCTATCCTTTCTGTACATTAATCTTTCTATGAACTTGTAAATCATTTTTTTGGCACAATGAAGTCTTTCCTAGCACTGTCCCTAGCTCCTGCTGATGTCTCTCTCTGAACTAAGCACACTGGAAAATGGCAGAATCCAAAATGGCTGAGGGATATTTATAGGGCTGTGACATCGGGCTGGCTTCTGATTGTCTGCGTGCATGGCATTGTGGGTGATCCCTCGTTCCTAGTGTTCTTTGCTCCATGTCCTAACACATGCAGCAGCCATTTTAGGAAAAAAAGCGTGGGGAAATTCGGATTCGGTGCAAATCAAAATTTTTCCTGAAATTGGGATCGAATTCCACTTCATTAACTTCGATTCACTCATCTCTAATCCTGAATACAGTTTAATATGACCTTCAGCTGAATCTCTGTAGGAATGGAGTTCACGAGGAGACATGAAGTACAGAGAGGGTGGGGATGTGGCTGTATCCTGCTATGTTATTAGGACAGGTTGTGTGTGTACTAATAGGATGGCAGCCATTTTATTTCTCCTAATGATTGCTCCACAGACAAAACGAACCATTATAACTAATGAAAGATATTTTGGAATATATTTATAATAAAGTAATATTTATGTATTTTCATTTTCTTAATTCCCGGAGAACCCCTTTAAGGATCTTCTCTTACTGATGAGTGTGCAATTTCCCTCCTCCTATACAGTTTGCTGTGGGTGCTCTTGTACACAGCCTACGTGTGATCTCTCCACCATCCTCTTTAAACTGTCTTTTCTGTGCTTTCTTCCCTGCTCTCCCTAATGGTCGGGATGCTTTCACCCACCTCCACACTGTGATCTACTGTATGCAATCTCTTCCTCTTTCCTGTTGCTATCTTTACTGATGAAAGAAGGGTGGATTGAGCCAACACAGCCAGGAGAAATGTGCTGTCAGATGCACTAGGACAACCAGCTAGGTGAGGATTCTACATAGACTCTACAACAGCAGAATGCTAAAAAAAAAAAATGTTAACGAAGATGATTTAGAAGGTTTCTTCATTTTGCATTTAGGAGGCAAATGATTATTTTTTTTTATCCAGTAAGAAGGTATACATAGATTCAGTCTTCACAACTCTTTGGGGGTAAATTATCAATTTTATTATTAACATGAAAAGGTCTTCAATAAGGCTGAAATTAAACAGGTGGCAGCCAAAGCAATAAGTAGATCCAAAATTAGAATATAAAGGAATGAGTTATACTTCTCGTTCCTGCTGGTTCCACTTCTGGCTGTGGCTCAATAAACTGCATCAAAAACTACACCTCAAATAGCATAAAAAACTACAGGGAGTGCAGAATTATTCGGCAAGTTGTATTTTTGAGGATTAATTTTATTATTGAACAACAACCATGTTCTCAATGAACCCAAAAAACTCATTAATATCAAAGCTGAATATTTTTGGAAGTAGTTTTTAGTTTGTTTTTAGTTTTAGCTATTTTAGGGGGATATCTGTGTGTGCAGGTGACTATTACTGTGCATAATTATTAGGCAACTTAACAAAAAACAAATATATACCCATTTCAATTATTTATTTTTACCAGTGAAACCAATATAACATCTCAACATTCACAAATATACATTTCTGACATTCAAAAACAAAACAAAAACAAATCAGTGACCAATATAGCCACCTTTCTTTGCAAGGACACTCAAAAGCCTGCCATCCATGGATTCTGTCAGTGTTTTGATCTGTTCACCATCAACATTGCGTGCAGCAGCAACCACAGCCTCCCAGATACTGTTCAGAGAGGTGTACTGTTTTCCCTCCTTGTAAATCTCACATTTGATGATGGACCACAGGTTCTTAATGGGGTTCAGATCAGGTGAACAAGGAGGCCATGTCATTAGATTTTCTTATTTTATACCCTTTCTTGCCAGCCATGCTGTGGAGTACTTGGACGCGTGTGATGGAGCATTGTCCTGCATGAAAATCATGTTTTTCTTGAAGGATGCACACTTCTTCCTGTACCACTGCTTGAAGAAGGTGTCTTCCAGAAACTGGCAGTAGGACTGGGAGTTGAGCTTGACTCCATCCTCAACCCGAAAAGGCCCCACAAGCTCATCTTTGATGATACCAGCCCAAACCAGTACTCCACCTCCACCTTGCTGGCGTCTGAGTCGGACTGGAGCTCTCTGCCCTTTACCAATCCAGCCACGGGCCCAGCCATCTGGCCCATCAAGACTCACTCTCATTTCATCAGTCCATAAAACCTTCGAAAAATCAGTCTTGAGATATTTCTTGGCCCAGTCTTGACGTTTCAGCTTGTGTGTCTTGTTCAGTGGTGGTCGTCTTTCAGCCTTTCTTACCTTGGTCATGTCTCTGAGTATTGCACACCTTGTGCTTTTGGGCACTCCAGTGATGTTGCAGCTCTGAAATATGGCCAAACTGGTGGCAAGTGGCATCTTGGCAGCTGCACGCTTGACTTTTCTCAGTTCATGGGCAGTTATTTTGCGCCTTGGTTTTTCCACACGCTTCTTGCGACCCTGTTGACTAATTTGAATGAAACGCTTGATTGTTCGATGATCACGCTTCAGAAGCTTTGCAATTTTAAGAGTGCTGCATCCCTCTGCAAGATATCTCACTATTTTTGACTTTTCTGAGCCTGTCAAGTCCTTCTTTTGACCCATTTTGCCAAAGGAAAGGAAGTTGCCTAATAATTATGCACACCTGATATAGGGTGTTGATGTCATTAGACCACACCCCTTCTCATTACAGAGATGCACATCACCTAATATGCTTAATTGGTAGTAGGCTTTCGAGCCTATACAGCTTGGAGTAAGACAACATGCATAAAGAGGATGATGTGGTCAAAATACTCATTTGCCTAATAATTCTGCACTCCCTGTATGTGTTTCCAGCCCAAATCAAATTACTACCATGTTTTTTTTCTACTAATTAATTAATTAATTAGCTAACTAATAACCAGTTTTGTTCTGTCAGATGTGCATTCAAGGCTACTTTCACACTGGTGCTTTGGCTTTCGGTTTGTGAGATCCGTTCAGGGCTCTCACACGCGGTCCAAAACGGATCACTTTACATTCTAATGCATTCTGAATGGAAAAGGATCCGCTCAGAATGCACCAGTTCAGTCTCCATTCCGCTCTGGAGGCGGACACCAAAACACTGCTTGCAGCATTTTGGTGTCCGTGTGACGAAATTGAGCAAAACGGATCTGTCACGGATCCTGACACACAATGTAAGTCAATGGGGACGGATCCGTTTTCTCTGACACTATCTGGCACAATAGAAAACTGATCTGCCCTCCATTGACTTTCAATGGTGTTCAAGATGGATCCGTCCTCCGTCTTGGATCCGTTCAGAACGTATGCAGACGGTTGTATTATCTGAACGGATCAGCTCATGACGGATCCGCACAAAACGAGAGTGTGAAAGTAGCCTTAGTCTTACTGTTGCCAATTTCCTTTTTGTTCCAAATTCTGTTTTGCAATTTGTTTCAAGCAAGGAAAACATTTTGTAAGAAAAATTTAGTTTCTTTCGAAAGAGCATTTTAGCAAGATTGTATTTGGTGTTTAAATGCTTACAGTTATGAAGTGTGATCATTTCAAAACCTTTGAGGACCTTCAAGTGCTCTTTTATATATTAAAGCACTACTTACTTTTTTTTATTTTAATACTGTAGGCTCTGGTTCTGATGTTTAATATAAAATCCCATAGGTGTCTTAGTAAACTCTGGTGTTTTATATTCTTCATACAGCTTCAGGCCTGAAATGATTGCCAGCCTTAAACAGAACAGTTTTCATTAAAAGGTAAAACACTGCACCCAAGAGTTCTGCACAATCTCAGATAAGTGGAGCTACAAGGACACAGCCTCAAAGTGCAGTAAACTTAGGATGTAAATCTTGTGCGTTCACTGATTTAAAAGTTTGTGTATGTATTATTTAGCCTATTCTTTATAGCTAACAATATCATCAGGAAATAATATCCAGGGTTGGATCATAGATTTTGTGAGAAACCCTCCATTTCTGTTTAAAGGAAAAGAAGAAGAATTTAGAAACCCTCCAAAATAGAGTTCCAAACAATAGCATGCAACATACAATGATCAAATAGCAATACCAAGTAGTATTAAAATAATACAACTGTACACTGCCCGAATCACATTACTAGATCATTTAAAATGAATACCGTCATAGAGTGCACAACTAGCACCATTACCAAACTATGCCTAAATATCAGTGTAATATTTACCGCTAGTTCCGACATTCAGTACCAAACGTTATCCAAATAACAGTGCCAAAACACATTGGGGCACATAGCTGGCGGAGGTTCCGGCAAAGTTATGAAGATGCTCCGGCCTCTCCATAACTTCACCGCATCCTGGACCAGTTCTAAATGTAAGACATTTACACCATTTTCTACACCTAAAATAGGCATATAAAATGGTAAATGAGACTGGGCTGCTGGCCCCTCCTCATCCCCGTCCACACCACGCCCATAATGTTAGACCTGGCGTGAGCAGGGCAAAGTCGCAGATAGCGGCTCAACCAACTGTTACGCCGCCATCTGCGCCTGAATTGCGCCTAATTTAGGTGGATTTTAGGATAATAAATGACCCCCATTGCCTTCAAATTTGCTGACACTGTTGACCAAATGTTACATATGACAAGAACGTTTAGACTGGCATATTCTTATTCATAATCTTAGGCTACTTTCACACCTGCGCTAGGTGCGGATCCGTCTGGTATCTTCACAGACTGATCCGCACCTATAAATGCAAACGATGGTATCCGTTCAGTGCAATGCGCTGCACAGGCCTGTCACTTACCAGTAGGAGGAGCGCCGGCCGGCTACAGACAGCGCAGGTAAGTATAAGCTAAGTAACCATGGCAGCCAGGACTGCAGTAGCGTCCTGGCTGCCATGGTAACCGATCGGAGCCCCAGCGATTAAACTGGGACTCCGATCGGAAATGCCGCTCCGCTGCCACCAATGATGGGGGGGAGGGGGGTTGTTAGCCTGTGGCCACTGCCACCAATGCTTTTAGTACTGGGGAGGGAGGGAGGGAGGGGGGGGCCGCACTGGCCACCAATGCTTTTAATACTGGGGAGGGAGGGAGGGGGGGCCGCACTGGCCACCAAGGCTTTTAATATTGGGGAGAGAGGGGGGTCTGGCCCCTGCTGCCTGGCAGCACCCGATCAGGGGGCTGAGATCGTGCGGACCAGACCCCCCTCCCTCCCCAGTATTAAAAGCATTGGTGGGCAGTGCGGCACCTGAGGGGTTAATTGTGCGGATCACAGCCCCCTGTAAGAGATCGGGTGCTGCCAGGCAGCAGGGGGCAGTCATGTACACAGTTCTTAGTATATTCTAACTTGAAGTGTCGCCATCACTATGGGAACGCCTCTGTGTTAGAATATACTGTCGGATCTGAGTTTTCACGATCTAACCCAAATCTGATGGTATATTCTAACATAGAGGCGTTCCCATGGTGATGGGGACACTTCAAGTTAAAATATACCATCGGATTGGAGAAAACTTTGATCCGATGGTATATTAATAGGGACTCCTGACTTTACATTGAAAGTCAATGGGTGACGGATCCGTTTACAATTGCACCAATATTGTGTCAATGTAAACGGATCCGTCCCCATTTACTTACATTGTAAGTCAGGACGGATCTGTTCGGCTCTGCACCGCCTGGCGGACACCAAAACGCTGCAAGCAGTGTTTTGGTGTCCGCCTCCAGAGCGGAATGGAGGCGGAATGGAGCCAAACTGATGCATTCTGAATGGATCTGCATCCATTCAGAATGCATTGGGGCTAAACTGATCCGTTTGGGGCCGCTTGTGAGAGCCTTGAAACGGAAAGTAGCCTTAGTCATGGGTGCACATCCATAAGGCAAACATAATAAATAAAAAAGCCACCTTGACGCCTGGTGGATGGGCTCGACACAAGTTTGATCAAAATGTGCGCTAAGAGCTACCATTGATTCCAATAGTAGGTATAGTACCACTTGAATTTAGAATGATCCCCATTTCTCAGCTTTACTGCTTATATGTGTGTACTGTTGACCAAATGCTCACTAAACAACTCCATCTATCTAATATCTATCTATCTATCTATCAACTAATATCTATCTATATAATATCTATCTAATATCTATCTATCTAATATCTATCTATCTAATATCTATCTATCTAATATCTATCTATCTATATAATATCTATATCTATATAATATCTATCTATATAATATCTATCTATCTAATATCTATCTATATAATATCTATGTATATAATATCTATCTATCTATCTATCTAATATCTATCTAATATCTATCTATATAATATCTATCTATGTATATAATATCTATGTATATAATATCTATCTATCTATCTAATATCTATCTATCTATATAATATCTATCTAATATCTATCTATATAATATCTAATATCTATCTATATAATAGCTATCTAATATCTATCTATCTAATATCTAATATCTATCTATATAATATCTAATATCTATCTATATAATATCTATCTATCTAATATCTATCTATATAATATCTATCTATATAATATCTATCTATATAATATCTATCTATCTATATAATATCTATCTAATATCTATCTATCTATATAATATCTATCTAATATCTATCTATATAATATCTATCTATCTATCTATCTAATATCTATCTATCTATATAATATCTATCTATATAATATCTAATCTCTATCTATCTAATATCTATCTATCTAATATCTATCTATCTAATATCTATCTATATAATATCTATCTATATAATATCTATCTATATAATATCTATCTATATAATATCTATCTAATATCTATCTATATAATATCTATCTAATATCTGGAAAAAATAGAGAAATGAGGGGGCACACTCAAACGGGATCACTGGATAAAGTACAGATATTTAATAATATTTTAAGAACATACCCTTAAAATCATTAAAACATACATAAAACAAAATGTGCAAGACTTCACTAGTTCTAACACCAATCTAGGAAAATGCCAACAGTTTGATAGCAATAGTTATCCCAGTGAGAGTTCTTTCCACAGAGGTGTAGGACTAAGGCCTATAACGTTGGAGCAATAGTATAGTCAATATCAGCCCTATGGCCCAGTCCTATTAGAGCGCTGATAATATTAATGTCTCTTTGACCAATATGCTGGATAAGCAGAGGTATATGTCAAATTGGAGACTATGCTCCCATACTTAGCAGGATAAGCAGAGGTATATGGCAAGTTGGAGACTATGCTCCCGTACTTACAATCTCTTGTCGCTTGCGATGTTTCAGCTCACCCTTCCTGGCTGGATCTTCACAGCGTTGATTTTCCAGGTTGCCGTACCCTCGCAGCGTCCCGCGTGGTGTACTCGGTCAAGACGTGGCGTCCCACGTGACCTGGTAGTCTGGGGTGCCGGCTGAACGCTAAGCTGACGTCACTGGATTGACATTGGACTGACGTCAGTAGTATGCGACTTGTGCTCCGGTTTGATGCAGGAGAGAAATCTCGTATGTCAATGTCTTTAAAGTAAAGAGCTTTCTTGTTCTTTTCAAGAATCCACGCTCACTCTGTCTCTGCCAGACGCGTTTCTGGGTCATACACCCCTTCCTCAGTGGCCACTGAGGAAGGGGTGTATGACCCAGAAACGCGTCTGGCAGAGACAGAGTGAGCGTGGATTCTTGAAAAGAACAAGAAAGCTCTTTACTTTAAAGACATTGACATACGAGATTTCTCTCCTGCATCAAACCGGAGCACAAGTCGCATACTACTGACGTCAGTCCAATGTCAATCCAGTGACGTCAGCTTAGCGTTCAGCCGGCACCCCAGACTACCAGGTCACATGGGACGCCACGTCTTGGCCGAGTACACCTACGCGGGACGCTGTGAGTGTACGGCAACCTGGAAAATCAACGCTGTGAAGATCCAGCCAGGAAGGGTAAGCTGAAACATCGCAAGCGACAAGAGATTGTAAGTACTGGAGCATAGTCTCCAACTTGCCACATACCTCTGTATGTCCAGCATATCGGACAAAGAGACATTAATATTATCAGCGCTCCAATAGGACTGGGCCACTAGGGCCGATACTGACTGTATTACTACTGCTCCAACGTTATAGGCCTTAGTCCTACACCTCTGTGGAAAGAACTCTCACTGGGATACTAATTGCTATCAAACTGTGGCATTTTCCTAGATTGGTGTTAGAACTAGTGACATCTTGCACATTTTGTTTTATGTATGTTTTAATGATTTTAAGGGTATGTTCTTAAAATATTAATAAATATCTATACTTTATCCAGTGATCCCTTTTCAGTGTGCCCCTCATTTCTCTATTTTTCCACTATCTTTCTTGGGTCCTGAGGGTAGGACCTGAGGGTGAGCACCTACCCATACGCAACGGGGGTGAGCCGCTGTACGTCATACGTTTTTTCTATCTAATATCTATCTATATAATATCTATCTAATATCTATCTATATAATATCTATCTATCTATATAATATCTATATAATATCTATGTATATAATATCTATCTAATATCTATCTATATAATATCTATCTAATATCTATCTATATAATATCTATCTATCTATATAATATATATATATGTTTAATTATCTATCTATCTGCAGTATCTATCTATCTATCTATCTATCTATCTGTCTGTCTGTCTATCCACCAATCCTCTCAGTATTTATCTATCTATCTATCTATCTATCTATCTATCTATCTATCTATCCATCCACCAATCCTCTCAGTATCTATCTATCCATCCACCAATCCTCTCAGTATCTATCTATCTATCTATCTATCTATCTATCTATCTATCTATCTGTCTGTCTGTCTGTCTATCTATCTACCAATCCTCTCAGTATCTATCTATCTATCTATCTATCTATCTATCTGTCTGTCTGTCTGTCTGTCTATCCACTAATCCTCTCAGTATTTATCTATCTATCCATCCACCAATCCTCTCAGTATCTATCTATCTATCTATCTATCTACCAATCATCTCAGTATCTATCTATCTATCCACCAATTCTCTCAGTATCTATCTATCTATCTATCTATCCATCCACCAATCCTCTCAGTATCTATCTATCTATCTATCTATCTGTCTGTCTGTCTGTCTATCTATCTATCCATCTATCCACTAATCCTCTCAGTATTTATCTATCTATCTATCTATCTATCTATCTATCTATCTATCCACCAATCCTCTCAGTATCTATCTATCTAGCTATCTATCTATCCAATCCTCTCAGTATCTATCTATCTATCTATCTATCCACTAATCCTCTCAGTATCTATCTATCTATCTATCTATCTATCTATCTATCCACTAATCCTCTCAGTATCTGTCTATCTATCTATCTATCTATCTATCTATCTATCCATCCACCAATCCTCTCAGTATCTATCTATCTATCCATCCACCAATCCTCTCAGTATCTATCTATCTATCTATCTATCTATCTATCCATCCACCAATCCTCTCAGTATCTATCTATCTATCTATCTATCCATCCACCAATCCTCTCAGTATCTATCTATCTATCTATCTATCTATCTATCTGTCTGTCTGTCTATCCACTAATCCTCTCAGTATTTATCTATCTATCCATCCACCAATCCTCTCAGTATCTATCTATCTATCTATCTATCTATCTACCAATCATCTCAGTATCTATCTATCTATCCACCAATTCTCTCAGTATCTATCTATCTATCTATCTATCTATCCATCCACCAATCCTCTCAGTATCTATCTATCTATCTATCTATCCATCCACCAATCCTCTCAGTATCTATCTATCTATCTATCTATCTATCTATCTATCTGTCTGTCTGTCTGTCTATCTATCTATCTATCTATCTATCCATCTATCCACTAATCCTCTCAGTATTTATCTATCTATCTATCTATCTATCTATCTATCTATCTATCCACCAATCCTCTCAGTATCTATCTATCTATCTATCTAGCTATCTATCTACCAATCCTCTCAGTATCTATCTATCTATCT
The DNA here is from genome assembly GCF_014858855.1 of Bufo gargarizans. Classification (NCBI taxonomy): domain Eukaryota; kingdom Metazoa; phylum Chordata; class Amphibia; order Anura; family Bufonidae; genus Bufo; species Bufo gargarizans. The sequence goes on from NC_058080.1 coordinate 81,104,489, forward strand.
ATCTATCTATCTATCTATCTATCCACTAATCCTCTCAGTATCTATCTATCTATCTATCTATCTATCTATCCACTAATCCTCTCAGTATCTATCTATCTATCTATCTATCTATCTATCTATCCATCCACCAATCCTCTCAGTATCTATCTATCTATCTATCCATCCACCAATCCTCTCAGTATCTATCTATCTATCTATCTATCTATCTATCCATCCACCAATCCTCTCAGTATCTATCTATCTATCTATCTATCTATCTATCTATCTATCTATCTATCCATCCACCAATCCTCTCAGTATCTATCTATCTATCTATCTATCTATCTATCCATCCACCAATCCTCTCAGTATCTATCTATCTATCTACCAATCCTCTCAGTATTTATCTATCTTTCTTTCTATATACAAATAATAAAGATTCTTACACAACTGCAGTAAAAAAGGATATAGAAAAGAAATGTACACATCCAGGAACAATGGTCTATGAAGGGATTTATGTGAAGGGTAAAGGTTATCGAATCCCTTTTTTTGGGTGCACTGACAGAGTTAAAGAAATTCTCCCATTGAAAAACGATCTTGTGCTGACTCGGCACCACAAGGACTGAGTTATTGTTGCATTTCAGGTCATTTTCCGCACTTGAATGAGTGTTTACTCTGTTTGACCCCTTCTTCGAGCTCCTAACTGACCATCAACACTGCAGTTAAGCTGTATTTATCACTTCTCTGAGGTCCGTTATATGGATTTATTGGCTTTCTTTTCCACTCTTGGTTCTGTTTTCCTGTCATCTCATTGTTGAGCTTGTGATGCATGGGGTTTGGGAAAATCCCAAAACCTGAAAATCGCTCCTTGTTTCCCTGTTTAGTGCTTTAGAAAAACACTTAAAAGTTTGATTTGTTTTCCAACCAGGACATAATACTAATAATAATATTAATTGTGGGATAAATGGTTACAATTAATGCTTCCCTAATCAATTTATAAAATATTATCTGCAGTTTCTATATTTCTCCTTTAAAGGGGTTCTCCAGGATTTAACAACTGATGTCCGCTCTCTCTCTATCTGAAACTGAATCTTTCAAAAACAGAACTTCTTGTGTTCTCTCCATCTACTAACCTACCTAAACCTGATATCTCCCTCTCAGCGTGTGGCACCATCACCACGCCTAGGCAGCACGCCCGCTGTCTCTGTGTTATGTTTGACACTGATCTTTCCTTCACCCCCTATATTCAATCTCTCACCCGTGTATGTTTTCTGCACCTCTAAAATACATCTCTAGAATCCGCCCTTTCTCACTATGGAAACAACTAAATCTCTCATTGTTGCCCTGATCCATTCCCACCTCGATTACTGTAACTCACTATTAATTGCCCCCCCCGCCCTCACCAGACTCTCCCCTCTCCAATCTATTCTTAATACAGCAGCCAGGGTCACCCATCTGTCCAACCACTTCTCCGATGCCTCTGCCCTGTGCCAGTCATTGCACTCCTTGCCCGTACAGTATAAAATCCAATTTAAACTGCTCGTTCTCACAAATAAAGCCCTCCACAGTGCGGCACCACCTTACATCTCTTCCCTCATCTCTGTCTACCACCCTACTCGTGCTTTTCGCTCTGTAAATGATTTATCACTGACACCCAAAATAATCCGAACCTCTCACTCCCGGCTCCAAGACTTCTACTGAGCTGCACCTGTTCTCTGGAATGCTCTACCCCAAGAAATTAGGTTAAGTCACAATATACACAGTTTTAGGCGCTCCCTAAAACACACATCTTTTAAGGGTAGCCTATTATATCTCCTGATCTAACTCATCTCCATATATAGTCCATTTATCGTTAGTTCCTTAACCTGATCCTCCACCATACTCTCCACTGCACCCAGAAGCACTACAGATATCGGCTGGTGACTGGCTCATGCAGCTTTATATCTACTCCATCACCCCTATCTCCTATGTGTCACCCCTAGCTCCTTATAGATTGTAAGCTCTTGCGAGCAGGGCCCTCATTCCTCTTGTTGTAATTATTGTCTGGTCTGTTACTATGTTATTTATGTCTGTGAACCCCTGAATTGTAAAGTGCTGTGGAGTATGTTGGCGCTATATAAACAAATATTATCATCATTATTATTATGGCCTATCCCTAGAATATTAGATCGGCAGGGGTCCGATGATCATCTGTTTGGGAGTAATTCTGACTAGTGATGGACGAACATCTGCTGCGACGGTTTGCGAACGCGATCACGCGAACGCGATCAAATGTTCGCGAACCGCAAGTTCACGGCGGGTCCCATTCATTTTAAAGGCAGGCGAACCTTAAAAACCTTTAGCTCATATTTGTAGCCAATAAATAATTACTAGAAGTGCACAAATAGTCCCACAACATGGACCGTGACATACCAGATGTATTATTCGAATTTGCGATCTCCATAATTTTTATTTTCAATGCGAAATATCAGCAATATAATTTTCGCGTACGCGCATGCGCAAATGCACTATACAGTACCCAAATGCACTATAAAGAAAGTATATTGGTATATAACACCCCGCTTCAACTGGTATATCACACCAGTATAAATTATTTGTTCCAATAACGCTTGTCCCTCTATATACCTGCGGTATCGCAGCAGAACCGCACACAACTGCCGCACAATATAAATGCACTATAATATACTGTCTAACATAGAAAGTATATTATAACATTGTACACGGAAGGCAATCCATTAGAATATACATAAAGATAAAACGTAACCTTTAATAATGTTACTATGAGGGTCCATTCACACGTCCGTAAGTGTTTTGCGGATCCGCAAAACACGGACACCGGCAATGTGCATTCCATAATTTGCCGACCGCACATCGCCAGCACTATAATAGAAAATGCCTAATCTTGTCTGCAATTGCGGACAAGAATAGAACATGTTCAATATTTTTGCGGAAACGGAAGCACAGATGCGGAAGTGCGGATCCGCTAATTTGGATGTGGATCCGCAAATGCGGATGCAGACAGCACATTCCGGCCCCATTGAAAATGAATGGGTCTGCACCCGTTCCGCAAAATTGCGGAACGGATGGGGACCCATTTTGCGGACGTGTGAATGGAAAAGATATCCCTCAAAATGAAAATAAATTTTATTATTAAAGTTAACCAAAAAGCATAGATGTGGTAAGCAATAACAAGTGCTCGGCGGCACTAAATCAGGTGCTCGGCGGCACCAAATCAGAAACCATATGTTCTGCCACAATCCGGGGGGTTCCAGTGCACATCCATGAATCCCGGAGGGAAAGCAAAAAACATCCATCCCTGGGCTAGATGATGATGTGGTATTGAAGGACAGGGTGGGCAGTGGGCAAAGAACTGTCCCTGATATTGCCCTACAGGGGGTACTATTCTGGCCCTGATAGCCTAACCACAGACCACCCGCCCTGATAAGAGCAACCCCGTCCGGGACCTTACCCTATATAAAAATGGCCGCAGTAAGCCCCTAGCCCCTAGGCCCCTGACTTCCAGGTGATCACTATAGAGATCTATGTGTTTTTGACTCATTATAAAAGTATAAGTATATCACACCCCTCTGTCTATCACACATATAGATAGCACACCTATACTAGTGCTTAAAATTACTTTTGTGGCCCTATTAGCTAGCGTTTGGTGTCCCTAACAGTCTGTCCCTGCTCCACACAGCAACCTCTCCCTACACTGGCAAAAGACTGAATGTAAAATGGCGGCCAGATCAGGTTTATTTATAAGGTAGGGGTTATGTCCATGTGCTGAAATATCTCAATTGGTTGTCCTGTACCACCTGATGGATGTGTCATGGGTCAAAGTTCTTCACAATGTAAAAGAATATGGCGGGCGCGAATTTCTCCATATGTTCGCATGTTCAGCGAATCGTGAACACGCAAAGTTTGCCAGTAAACGACCGCTGGGCGAACCGCAAGGCCATCTCTAATTCTGACACTACAGAAGCTGGTTACTGCAGTACAGCTCTGATTGAAATAACTGGGAGCAGCACTGACATAATCAGCTTCCTTCACTACACACTGAACAGAGCTGTGCAGTTCTGGTGTCTATGTCCAGTGCCAGAGCTACTTCCAAACAGCTGATGGGTGGGGGTGCGGGATGTCAGACCCCCACTGATCTGATATTTATAACTAGGGTTGAGCGAATCAAGCTTTAATTTATTAAAAAACTTGGTTTTAATGCTGTACCGAGACCTTCGGCGAGGCAAATCTAAGTCCAAAGTCGTGTGAGACTTTGATTCTTCAAAAACATTTTAAAACAGCAAATTGAAGTGGACTTCAATACCGTCTAGTACCTTGGTACCGAAACCGACTTCGGATTCCTGTTTTTAAAGTTGTAGAATCGGAGCCTGATGTTATTCACCAAAGTCTCACGCTATTTCAGACTTAGGCTACTTTCACACTAGCGGCACGGAACTCCGGCAGGCTGTTCCGTCGGGTGAACAACCTGCCAGATCCGTCCTGCCGCTAGTGACCTGTGTGCCTCCGGACTTCCCAAACTCACAGAGAGAGTTAGAAAATATCTGTCTTTATAATTGTCCTTTAGCTAAACACCACAAAAGAATAAATCTTTCTTTTGGCTAATAGTTACCTACACTAATACATTGTAACAAACTCACTGCTTTGTTACGGTACTTTCACACTAGCGTTTTTCTTTTCCGGCACATTAGGCGGTCACTGAATAACCATTTTACTGTAGGCCAGTGGCAGTACAGTCCCCAAAAATTAGGCATTCACCTGACAGAAAAGAACTTGTGATTATGCGGCTGGAGGGACATTAGTCAGTCACTGGTTAAAATTTTACCGTAGGCCAGTAAAGGCCCAAAAAATTAGGTATTCACCTGACAGAAAATAACTTGTGATGATGTGGCTGGAGGTACAATATGCGGTCACCGGTTAAAATTTTTACTGTAGGCCAGTACAGGTTTTGAAAATTAGGCATTCAACTGACAGATAATAAATAGTGATTTATGTTTCTGGAGTAGTGTTGATCGATCACCAAAGTGCTCGGGTGCTCTGGCCGAACACATTGGGATGCTCTACCGAGCACCCAAGTATAATGGAAGTCAATAGGAGATCTGGAGCATTAAACCAGGCACCCCCTGCTCTGAAGAGGGGAGGGTACCTGGTTCATAGGAAAAGGTCAGAAATTTATGGAAACACCACCAAAATGATTCTGGAAGAGCATGGGGAGGATGTCTGGATGCATCTGGACTCCCAGGATGCTGCTGGGAACGATGTTGTCCGAGTAGCACACCACTTTTACAGACTGACAATAATACGCACCAAACCAAAGATAAAATCAATTTTAGAGAAAAAATTGTTAGGAAACATTCTTTCCTGTATATTCACCTGTATATAAAGTGCAAGTGCTGCCAAAAATTACAAACAAGAGGCATTCCAATACAACCTGTATATCACATAAAGGAGGGCCTCATTCACATCGTGATACAATTGTTCATGTGGTGGGACTCCTACAGTCATTAACCCTATGCACTAAGTGATAGGGCTGCCAAAAATTACAAGGAACCAGCACTCCAATACACCCTTTGTTACACATAAAGAAGGACATCATACACACCCTTGGAAAATTATGATTGATGGCCTACTGGTGACACTCTAAAACATTTGGAGCAAGGGCCTGCTGATCTGACCATCTAAAACATTATAGGCGAGGGCCTGCTGCTGAGCTGACCCTCTAAAAAATTATATGCCAGGGTCTGCAGGTGAGCTGACCCTGTAAAACATTTGCGTGGGCTTGCAGGTAAGCTGATCCTGTAAAAGATTGTAGGTGAGGGCCTGCAGGCGAGCTAACCCTGTAAAACATTATATGCAAGGGCCTGCAGGTGAGCTGACCCTGTAAAATATTTTAGGTGCTGGCCTGTTGATGAGCTGACCCTGTAAAAGATTTTAGGTGAGGGCCTGCTGGTGAGCGGACCCTCTAAAAGGTTGTAGGTGAGAGCCTGCAGGTGAGCTGACCCTCTAAAACATATGCAAGAGCCTTCAGGTGAGCTGACCCTGTAAAACATTATATGCAAGGGCCTGCAGGTGAGCTGATCCCTGTAAAACATCATTTGCGAGGGCCTGCAGGTGAGCTGACCCTGTAAAACATTATATGTGAGTGCCTGTTGGTGAGCTGAACCTGTAAAAGATTTTAGTTGCTGGCCTGTTGGTGAGCTGACCCGCTAAAAGGTTGTAGGTGAGAGCCTGCAGGTGAGCTGACCCTCTAAAACATATGCAAGAGCCTTCAGGTGAGCTGACCCTGTAAAATATTGTAGGTGAAGGCCTGCTGGTGAGCTGACCCTCTAAAAAATTATATGCAAGGGCCTGCTGGTGAGCTGACCCTCTAAAATATTATATGCAAGGGCCTGCTGGTGAGCTGACCCTCTAAAATATTATATGCAAGGGCCTGCTGGTGAGCTGACCCTCTAAAATATTATATGCAAGGGCCTGCTGGTGAGATGACCCTCTAAAATATTATATGCAAGGGCCTGCTGGTGAGCTGACCCTCTAAAAAATTATATGCAACGGCCTGCTGGTGAGCTGACCCTGTAAAAGATTTTAGGTGCGGGCCTGCTGGTGAGCTGACCCTCTAAAAAATTATATGCGAGGGCTTGCTGGTGAGCTGACCCTGTAAAAGATTGTAGGTGTGGGCCTGCTGGTGAGCTTTCCCTCTAAAAGATTATATGCGAGGGCCTGCAGCTGAGCTGACCCTGTAAAACATATGCGAATGTCATATATGCGAGGGCATTATATGCGACGAATAAGCATGTTGATATGATGGAAGAGGAGGATGAGAAAAGGAAGATTCAACCATATACCCTTGTTTGTGGTGGAAGGAGTGCATGGGAATACAGTGTATTCAGTACATTATAAACAACACATTTAAAGGGCCTTTATATTCATCAGCTTTCCTCTGGTGGAGTCGAAGTCATGGTCAATCCAGTTCATTTTTTATAAGAGTCAACCTGTCAGTTGACAGGTGGATACGCTTATCTGTTATAATGCCATTAGCAGCACTAAATACCCGCTCAGACAAAACACTAGCGGCAGGGCAGGCTGGCACCTCCGAGACATAGAGCGCCAGTTCGTGCCACGTGTACAGCTTGGACACCCAGTAATTGTAAGGCACTGAGGGATCATCGAGGACGCTGACACGGTCTGCTATATACTCCTTCACCATCTTCCAAAATGTTTCCCTCCTTGTGACACTAGGCCGCGCATCAGGGCGAGGAAGCTGGAGGGTGTCATGAAACTGTCCCAGGTTTTGGAGAGTGTTGCCCTGCCTCTGTTGGAACTGCTGTGTGTTCCCCTTGTCTCCCCTCCTCGGTTGGCCAAGGAACTATGGACTCTGCCACCAGCATTGTCAGATGGAAATTTTTGGATCAATTTTTCAACAAGGATCTTCTGGTATTGCTCCGTTTTGCTTGTCCTCTCCACCAGAGGAATGAGAGATGAGAAGTTCTCTTTGTAACGGGGGTCGAGAAGGGCGAACAACCAGTAATCCGTGTTGTCTAAAATGCATATAACGTGCGGGTCGCAGGAAAGGCAGCCTAACATGAAGTCAGCCATGTGTGCCAGAGTACCAACAGGCAAGACTTTGCTGTTGTCATCAGGAGGATTAATAATGATTAGGACCTAACCTGGGTAAGGTTTATTAACAAATAATTTTACAAATGCCTAGGAAGGCAATATGACCTATCTTGACCCAGGTGAAAATTAATACTTCACTTTTATTATTATATATATGTTAAAATCTGAATTACTAAGTGAGTGCTCATTTTATTTACCTTTATTAACGATTTTACAAACCAAAAAATACTATATTAAAAATACAGTCAGCACTCCACTAGAGAATTGAGATGTTAAACGGCAATGACGGGGCGTGGAGGGGTGCACTACCTCCACCCTATTACTTGTAATGCAGGGCAATGCCGTATTACTTAGTGCAGGGCTGTTGCCAACTGAATGTTGTTGTCAGTATGGCAGTGTAAAGCAGTGGGGAACAGGCAACATCAACCCACTGTCAGAGGGATTCTAATGACCCCCTTATACACGTAAGGCCAGCTAAATGCCAGACCACAGATAGCCCTACAAGCTATAGTACACACCTTGAGCTTGTGTTTGAACTGAATAGCTTGATTGTTCTCTCTATTGAGATGTAGTCCGGCCGGACTAAACTCAATTGGATCACAATGGAGTGGAAGACTTCTTTCTTGTAATACAGGACAATGCCGTGTTACTTAGTGCAGGGCTGTTGCCAACTGAATATTGTTGTCAGTATGGCAGTGTAAAGCAGTGGGGAACAGGCGACATCAACCCACTGTCAGAGGGATGCTAATGACCCCCTTATACACGTAAGGCCAGCTAAATGCCAGACGACAGATAGCCCTACAAGCTATAGCACACACCATAAGTTTGTGTTTGAACTGAATATTGGATCACAATGGAGTGGAAGACTTCTTACTTGTAATACAGGACAATGCCGTGTTACTTGGTGCAGGGCTGTTGCCAACTGAATATTGTTGTCAGTATGGCAGTGTAAAGCAGTGGGGAACAGGCGACATGAACCCACTGTCAGAGGGATACTAATGACCCCATTATGCACATGAGGTCAGCTTGATGCCAGACCACAGATAGCCCTACAAACTATAGTACACACCACAAGCTTGTGTTTGAACTGAATAGCTTGATTATTATCTCTATTGAGATGTAGTCCAGCCGGACTGAACACAGTTGGATCACAATGGAGTGGAAGACTGAATCTAAAACTGCAAACTACAACTGCCCCCCAACATGTTTCACCAGTATTCTGGCTTTATCAGGGGAAATGGACAGCAATTTTAATATATATAATAATAAAAGTGAAGTATTAATTTTCACCTGGGATTACTCTCGATCTCCTCATCCTCTTCCTCCGCTTCAGCCCACCCACGCTGAACAGATAGAATTAAACTTCCATGGGTACTACCCTCTGTAGCGGAGGCAACCGTCTCCTGCTCCTCCTCTTTATAGTCCAATTGGCGCTGAGAAGACAAACTGTATATCGCAGGCCTCAATCAATATTTGGTGGAAGCAGGTATATTGCACCCCTCAATCAGTATTTTGTGGAAGCAGGTATATAGAACCCCTTAATCAATATTTGGTGGAAGCAGGTATATTGCAGGCCTCAATCAATATTTGGTGGAAGCAGGTATATCAATCCCTTTAATCAGTATTTTGTGGAAGCAGGAATATCACAACCATAAATCTCTATTTTGTGGAAGCAGGTATATCAAACCCCTTATTCAATAGTTTGTGGAAGCAGGTATATGACACCCCTCAATCAGTATTTTGTGGAAGCAGGTTTATCAAACCCCTTAATAAGTATTTTGTGGAAGCAGGTATAAAGAACCCCTTAATATTTGGTGGAAGCAGGTATATCAAACCCCTTAATCAGTATTTTGTGGAAGCAGGTATATAGAACCCCTTAATTTATATTTGGTGGAAGCAGGTATATTGCACCCCTCAATCTGTATTTTGTGCAAGCAGGTATATCAAACCCCTTAATCAGTATTTTGTGGAAACAGGTATATAGCATCCCTCAATCAGTATTTTGTGGAAGCAGTTGTATCGCAGGCCTCAATCAATATTTGGTGGAAGCAGGCATATCAATCCCCTTAATCAGTATTTTGTGGAAGCAGGTATATTGCACAGCTCAATCTATATTTAGTGGAAGCAGGTATATAGAACCCCTTAATCAATATTTAGTAAAAGGAGGTATATAGAACCCCTTAATTAATATTTGGTGGAAGCAGGTATATCGCACCCCTCAATCTGTATTTTGTGCAAGCAGGTATATCAAACCCCCTAATCAGTATTTTGTGGAAGCAGGTATATAGCATCTCTCAATCAGTATTTTGTGGAAGCAGGTTTATCAAACCCCTTAATCAGTATTTTGTGGAAGCAGTTGTATCGCAGGCCTCCATCAATATTTGGTGAAAGCAGGTATATCCATTCCCTTAATCAGTAGTTTGTGGAAGCAGGTATATCAAACCCCTTAGGCCTCTTTCACACTACAGTTTTTTGCGTTCCGTATACGGTCCGTTTTTTGCGTTCCGTATACGGTCCGTATACGGAACCATTCATTTCAATGGTTCCGCAAAAAAACGGAATGTGTTCCGTATGCATTCCGTTTCCGTATTTCCGTTTTTCCGTTCCGTTGAAAAGATAGAACATGTCCTATATTTGGCCGAGAATCACAGTCCGTGGCTCCATTCAAGTCAATGGGGCCGCAAAAAAAACGGAACACATACGGAAATGCATCCGTATGTCTTCCGTATCCGTTCCGTTTTTTGCGGAACCATCAATTGAAAATGTTATGCCCAGCCCAATTTTTAATATGAAATTACTGTATACTGTATTTGCCATACGGAAAAACGGAACGGAACAACGGAACGGAAACGGAACCACAACGGAAGCAAAAAACGGAACAACGGATCCGTGAAAAACGGAACGCAAAACACTGAATGCAACATACTGTAGTGTGAAAGAGGCCTTAATCAGTATTTTGTGGAAGCAGTTCTATCGCAGGCCTCAATCTATATTTAGTGGAAGCAGGTATATTAATCCCCTTAATCAGTATTTTGTGGAAGCAGGTATATAGAACCCCTTAATCAATATTTGGTGGAAGCAGGTATATCGCAGGCCTCAATCAATATTTGGTGGAAGTAGGTATATCGCACCCCTCAATCAGTATTTTGTGGAAGCAGGTATATTGTACCCCTTAATACATTTTTGGGGGGGCAACAGGTATATCACACCTTTTGCAAATAGTTGTTCCAATAGCGCTTGTCTCTCTATTTACCTGCGGTATTGCAGCAGAACCCCACACAACTGCTGCGCAATACAATGCACTATATACTTTCTATGTTACAAAGTATGTTATAGGTATATCACACCCCTCAATCAGTTTTTTTGGGGCCAACAGATACATCACACCAGTTGTAATAAATTATTCTAATAGCGTTTGTCCCTCTCTATAGCTGTGGTATCGCAGCAGAATCGCACACAACTGCTGCACAATACAAATGCACTATAATATACTTTCTATATATATAAGTATATCACACCCCTCAGTATATCACACCTATCGATAGCACACCTATACCAGTCCTTAAAAGGACTTTTGTGGCCCTATTAGCTAGCATTTGGTGTCCCTAACAGTCTGTCCCTGCTCCACACAGCAACCACTCCCTACACTGGCAAAACACTGAATGTAAAATGGCTGCCAGATCAGGTTCTGTTATAGGGTGGGGGGGTGTCCATGTGCTGAAAGGTCTCAATTGGCTGTCCTGTCCCACCTGATGGATGTGTCATGTGTCAAAGTTCGGCTCAATGCAAAAGAATATGGCGCGTGCGAACATCACCATATGCGAACGAGCAAAGTTCGCCGCGAAATGACCGCTGGGCGAACTTCTTGGCCATCTCTAATCCTGAGGTATATTGTAACTCAAGCCTCTAATGCTGTCAGTCAACCACCAGCAGACTTATGCACTGGGATTTGATCTGTAAACACATATTTATGATATATGGGGCCCGGCTTCATTTCAACTTAAATCACTGCTGTCTCTTGCTGACTGATGAGCAGATATTATACGGAAAATGATGGCACTCTACCAATTTTGCCTGATGAGATGAGACAATGTAACAGACATCTTTAACACTTAACTCACAATTTTCTCATCTTACGTGTATAAATTGGCTGTAGTGTGGCATTGTATATGCTGTTTTATTCCTTTGTGTCACCATAATACTCATCACGGTAGAAGATTTTCCAGCCCTCTTGTAAATTTTAATGTAATCCATAACAGAAACGAGCACATATTTCAGAAATACAACTAACATTTAGAAAAGTAAAACGAGCTACATTGCCGCTGGCTTGGACTGGAGCCCAGTGTTGTGCGGAGGAAATGTAAATTTTTATGTACAGTGTTCACAAGTATTTTGGTTTTATTTGGATTTTCATTTTTTACTGTACTCATTTTCATGAAGTTAAGTTTTGCAGAACATTTTTACTGTGATAATATTTACTCAATTAACTGTACTGGTGTTTTCACATATAGAATTTGTAGAATGGCGTAACTCAATGGGCTCATCACCACAAAAACTGTCAGCGTTAACTGCATTTTTCTCTAGGAGAGAAAGAATAGAGGAGAGAAAAAAGACAGAGCTGACTCCAACTTCTTCAAACAGGCGGCTGACATAGATATTTACAATATATGTGTGCAAGCTATTGGACTTAAACACTGAGGTTCAATGTGGATAAATGTAAAGTTATAGATGAGTGAATCAATTCTAAATGAATCCGATTCATTATGAACTTCACAAAAATGTGTCTGTCAAAAGAATCAAAAGCTTTTGCAATTTGTTTTGTACTAATCGAATATAAATCACTGCCATTTTACTGTTGATAGTGGTTGGGAAAACCACAAGGGAAGAAGAAGATGGAGGAACATATTACACTGGGAGGAAGGGTGGGGGATTGACTTGATTGGCTCAAAGACAGCCTCATTAGCCAATCGGGAGCAGAAGGCAGGGAGACTCATATGCTGATTAAGAAGAAGAGCCATAGTGTGTGCAACTTCTGACCTGAAAGGACTGTGTCTGGAAGTGTCTGACCAAAAAAATAAAAAATTATAGACACAATTTACTAATGTAGTTTCATAGGAACACTATAGGGGGAGACATAGAGATATAATTGTATAGATTTTAGGGAGTTTGATCAGGGAAAGCTTTCAAGGAGTGAGGGGCTAGTCACACTGTGCCTAATATCTCTGCTTGCTGTTTGTTGCTGCAGAAGCTCAGCCTTGAAGTTCTGCAAAAAACCCTGTATGAAAATAAACTTTTTTTTTCCTTTTACATGAACAGAGACAGTTTAAAAAAAACTCACTTGTTTCTAAGCTTCTCTATAGGCTTATTGCCAGCACAGCATCTCAATAGCATTTTGCTGCAATCACTGAGCAATTGCACTTTTTTTTTTCAGTGCATTGTATCCAAGTTGTTATATCCGTGTTCCTGGATGCTTTACTGCAGGGGTGGCCAACCTTACAGACACAAAGAGCCACATTGTATGACTGCCAAGAGCCACAAGCTATCCGTTTACACAAATATGCGTGCACACGACAGTATTACTGCAATTTAGTTATCGAACATTTAAAAATGCATTTAAACCACCTTTCCTACCTGTAGTGTAGACAGCTTTAGTGAGAATTCTGGCAATCTTTGTTTTTCACAATGTGTTTCAAGATTTCTCAGATGACCGCCTTATGCTCAGATGACACCCTTATGCACAGATGACACTCTTATGCACAGATGACCGCCCATGCTCAGATGACACCCTTATGCACAGATTACTGCCTATGCTCATATGACACCCCATGCACAGATGACACCCTTATGCTCAGATGACCGCCCATGCTCAGATGACACCCCGTGCACAGATGACACCCTTATGCACAGATGACCGCCCATGCTCAGATGACTGCCTTATGCTCAGATGACTGCCTTATGCTCAGATGACCGCCTTATTATCAGATGATTGCCCCATGCTCAGATGACCGCCTTATTATCAGATGAAGCCCCATGCTCCGATGACACCCCATGCTCAGATGACCGCTCTATGCTCAGATGACCGCCTTATTATCAGATGACGCCCCATGCTCAGATGCTCAGGGGTGATTTGACATAGGGGAGATGTGAGCATGGGGTGTCTGATTTTTAGTGTCTTTATGTGAGCACTGGGGAGGCTTATTTTGTGGGTCTGATGAGGATTTGGGGGTCTTATCTGAGCTCATACTACCCCCATGCCTTATTATCAGATGACGCCCCATGCTCAGATGACGCCCCATGCTCAGATGACCGCCTTATTATCAGATGACCGCCACATGCTCAGATGACGCCCCATGCTCAGATGACCGCCTTATTATCAGCTGACTCCCCATGCTTAGATGACACCCCATGCTCAGATGACGCCCCATGCTCAGATGATGCCCCATGCTCAGATGACCGCCTTATTATCAGATGACCGCCACATGCTCAGATGACGCCCCATGCTCAGATGACCGCCTTATTATCAGATGACTCCCCATGCTTAGATGAAACCCCATGCTCAGATGACGCCCCATGCTCAGATGACCGCCTTATTATCAGATGACGCCCCATGCTCAGATGACCGCCTTATTATCAGATGACTCCCCATGCTTAGATGACACCCCGTGCTCAGATGACGCCCCATGCTCAGATGACCGCCTTATTATCAGATGACGCCCCATGCTCAGATGACCGCCTTATTATCAGATGACGCCCCATGCTCAGCTAATGCCCCATGCTCAGATGACCGCCTTTTTATCAGATGACCGCCACATGCTCAGATGACACCCCATGCTCAGATGACACCCCATGCTCAGATGACCGCCCTATGCTCAGATAACCGCCTTATTATCAGATGACGCCCCATGCTCAGCTAATGCCCCATGCTCAGATGACCGCCCCATGCTCAGATGACGCCCCATGCTCAGATGACACCCCATGCTCAGATGACACCCCATGCTCAGATGACGCCCCATGCTAAGATGCTCAGGGGTGATTTGACATAGGGGAGATGTGAGCATGGGGTGTCTGATTTTTAGTGTCTTATGTGAGCACTGGGAGGCTTATTTTGTGGGTCTGATGAGGATTTGGGGGTCTTATCTGAGCTCATACTACCCCCATGTCAGATAAGACCCCCAGATCAGTACTTTAATAAAATAAAACAGTGTAGGAGGCTTATCCTACCTCTGCTGCCGCTGCTCTGGGGACTGTGGCGACCTCTCCACAGTGAACTGACGTGCACAGCATCAGGTCAGAGCGCGGGCCTCCACGTATTAAGGGGGGGGGGGGAGGGTGGACTGCGCCACCAATGACAACCTTTAATACAGATACAAGAGGTGGGTGCTGGCAGAATCACATAGCCGACACCTGGCCTCTATGACGGCGCTGCGATCCCCGGCACTTAACCCCTCAGGTGCGGGCTATATGATTCTGCAGCCACAACCAGCCTCCTGTATTTGAATAAATGAGTTAGTAAACTTCATTGGTGGCAGTGGAAACAGCCCCTCCCCTCCTCTTCCCCTCTGCATTCTCATTGGTGGCAGTGGAAACAGCCCCTCCCCTCCTCTTCCCCTCTGCATTCTCATTGGTGGCAGCGGCAGCAGCACAGGGAGGAGGAGGGGGCTGCTTTCTTCTTCCTTCTCCCCTGTGCTGCTAACATTTTGAAACCTGCGACATCCCTGGCCCGCTCCCCTCTGCGAGCCGCATATGTAGAGGAGAGCGCGCTCCTCTGAGAGCCGCAAGTGAAGGTGCATAGTTCAAAGACAAGTGATAATAAATGCACAGTTAAAAGATATTTCTCTGCAAAAACTACATTGTTATATCCATATCAGTAGACACATTACTGCATCAGACTGTGTTTCATAGACATTTTAGTACAAAAATGTTATTGTTGAACCAATGATATTAAACACATAGTTGAAAGGCAATTTACCACAAACACTGCATTATTCCCAAAGTAAACTGTCAATATCATCGTCCAGTGGGTTTGTAGAAGGGGAGGGGAATTTAATTGAGCCTCTGTGTTTAAATTACAGAAAACACTTGCAATTTTGCTAGTATCATTTAATAATCTGTTTGTACTAAACTTGTGACTTTTCATATATAGGCCTCATAATAAAATGTCTGGAAAATGTCTGCAAAACGAAAGACCCTTGTCTTAGTAGTAGGCCATAGTTGTCGTTGGCTTCTGAAAGATGCAACATTATTATTGAGAACAGATAGGATAAGATTGTGGACTGGATGGCTCACTCCTCCTCTCAGTAACAGCAGGATGATATGGAGGTCAACTCTGAGTCTGACACCGTGCCTTGGATCCAGAGCTCACAGCATTTTCCCATCTCCCTCCCAGAAACAGTTAATAAAAGTTCATCAGAAAGTTATGTGTACCCCAAAATGGCGCCATTAAAAACTACAACTTGTCCCGCAAAAAGCAAGCCCTCATAAAGCTTTATAGACGGAAAATAAAAAGGTAATGGTTTTGGAAGACGACGATGAAAAAAGGAAGAAAAAAACGCTTGGTCAGTAAGGCCCAAAACAGGCTGGTCACTAAGGGGTTAAATGGCCCGTGCAAACATAATGGTGAAAAGCTGTTCTATATAAAATTCCCTCAAAAGATAAAAATGTAGTCTCCAGAGGGACAAGGCTTCTTTACTAGTTACTAAGAACTTTGAATCTGTGGAATAGTCTACCTCAGGATGTGGTCACAGCAGGAACAGGTGATGGCTTCAAGATTAATGAAATTCTGGCTCCTCACGGTTCTATTTTGTGTGTGCAAAAGACTATACTAAATAACATAATATATCGACATGGATATGTAAAATGTATGAATTAACCCCTCAATGACATTTTTTTCCCCACCTTCCAAAAGTCTTAACCTTTTACATTTTTCATTCACACAGTCATATGAGAATTTATTTTTGTGGGACGAGTTGTGCTTTTTAATGACACCATTTTTTTTACCACAGCTTATGATGGAAAATGGAAAAACATTGTCTGTGTGGTGAAATTGAGCCTGTAGCAGTCCAGGCCAGGAAATACAGAGCAGCCTGGTTGCCAGAGTAAGAGGATCCTGTGTAGAGAGTGGCATACTAAACAGAGCAAAACAATGCAGCCATCGATTGCAGAGAGCCATAGGTGAGTGAAGCTTGAGCACTCTTGTGTATATGTTGCCTAATATCCACTCATATTGTATTTGAATATGGGTTTTCTAATCTAAACAACCCCAATCAAGAAAAGACTCACATATACAGATATATAATACAGGCAGTAAAGATACATGGTGGTTGAGTGTGCCCAAATGTCCCTCCAACTCCTAAAGGGCTAGCATGCACCTTAATCTCCCCAAGTCTCTGGCTAGCTACCTCAGGGTATTTAAAGCAACTTCCCCTGTGTAAAGGTGCCTGAGAAGTAGGTTGTAGTTAGCTAGCTTCCTGTAAAGGTGTGCCAAAGTCTTGTTTTCCTGCCCGTGTATCAGTCTGCATGTTTCCACATTTGGCCCTTTGCTATCTGATTTGACCTTTGCCTGTTGCTTGTTTTGACCCTGTTCTGCCTGCCCTGACCATTGGACTGTTTACTGGATTGCTTGTATTATGCCCGCCCTAACCTTGGCTTGTTTACTGTCTATGGTTTTGCCTACACCCTTGGTGCTCCATACCAGTATCTCTTGACCTCCATGAGTCAGCTGCCAATGAACAGAGACTACATCAGAGAGCAGCAACCTGGTATTTCTCCTGCAGATCTCCACATTCCTTTATAGTGGTTAAAGGGTAAATGCCAGGGTCGCAACTTGGATAACTTCTTACGAGTAGCCGTAAATAAAATCTGTGGTGGCATGGTATAGCCATACTTGCTCCAATAATAGTATGTGTATTTTTCCGTCTTTATCATAACAAGTGGTCTGAATAGAATAAAAATAAGAACTATGAAGGCAGCAGCATCCTGGACACACAGGATGCACAGAACTAGTGAAGAAAGCTGATTCATGGATACACAGAACTCACATCCAACATCTATAACTGGGGGGAACACACTTGAGCCAAGAATGAAATTAGAAGCAGGTTACAAACTAAATATTGAGGGTCTTAAAATGAATGAAGAAATAAAGATCACAGATCCAATTTTTTCTTGTTTCTTTAGTCATAGCAAGTTACTTTTATCTAAGGGTTTCTGACAGTTTTAAGCAATTCGATTTTGCTTGGAAATACATCATCTCATGTTCAGTGGGGAACAAACCGTTGATGCCTCCATCACTCACCCTCATTAGAACAAAGACGACTGAGTGCAAGTAAAGCGGAGTGAAAAACAGCTAATAAAAATAGAAGTTCATATACTCAGCTATATTCCTGTTGACAAGATAAAAATATAGTTCCTTCCTATAAGGCACAAAGGGCACTTTATATTTCTGAACCATACAATACACAAGATGTCAGTGATTATCATTAGCTTGTATAGAATTACCTGGTATTGTTTGTTTTTTACTATGAATATATTATTATAGAGTGTTAATGATTTTTCCCTTCTCATATAATTAGCACAATTATTTATTGCAGAAACAACAAAGCGCTCCCAGAACATGATAAAAGCAGCTGCAAGTAGGTCAGCTGTGTATATTGGATTTCCAGAGAATCTTTTCCCATTTACTGAACTTGATACAATTGCTTTTTCCTTAGGAGCGTATGGGAATTATTGCATAACTATTTGATGAAAGAGACTCAAAGGATGTGAGATATTGACATTGCTCATTCAGTGGATTAAAAAAAACAATACAGTGACTTAATCGACCAAGATTCTTTAGACGGTAATTGATATGTATTTGTCAGGAAAAATAGGCCGTATGCACCTCTCACATATCAAGCCCCCTCAGAAGAGCATGACATGTAAGTGGCTGTATTACAAGGGAAATTAACTCAATCTCAAGATCAGTCACATTTCCTGCACTTATTTGATACTTGACACACATCTATTTTGTATGGATAAAGTATCTTTTAACATAACGACATGTATACACTTTACATTATACATTATGTAAATGGCCAATGTTGCTGTCCCTACAAATTGCTACCATTCATTTTAATAACAAGTTCTCATTGTTATATTATTAACCCCCTTAAGGATCACATCCCTTAGGAATTAAAAGAACAAAGTGTACATGGGATTTGTCTATTCTTATGCAGTTTGATGATATTGTTTTAGGCAGCATGCACACGACCGTGGTGTGTTTTGCGGTCCGCAAATCCGCAAAACACGGATGGCGTCCGTGCGCGTTCCGCAATTTGCGGAACGGCACCGTCAGCCTTCAATATAAACGGCGGATCAGATGCAGACCCAAACAATGGCCGTGTGCATGAGGCCTTACACTGAGGTTTTTCTCGGCACAAGAATCCTTAACAGTTATATAAAAAAAGGAACCCCCTCCCCAAAAATGTCAATTATTTTTATTGTAGAAAGTTACATTTGGAATTCAGATTTTCAGCTCCATTGGGGATAGGGATTGATGTGAGTGACGATAGTCTCTGTACAGCTCTGCAGAATATGCAAGTACAATTTAAATGAATAGTGCAGTAACGTAGTGCCTTAAAGGAATGTATCACTATTGTTTTTACTAATTGAAACCAGATTCTGATATTCTTTTTATCTATTGATCTAGCAATTGTTATTTTCTGATTTTAGATTTTTTTCCATTTTGTACACATGATTATGTGGGTGGCCATCTTGCCTGAGCTATTCTTAAATGATATGTTCAAGTTCTTACTTTCACAACAATGATATGTTTTACAGCAGGCACTTGGACCATAGGAACCTGTAGACTGTTCATTGACTTCTATGAATGAACATATCTTTTTCATAAGATATGCCTCCTTGTTTGCCAGTTCTTCCAGTCCATTAGATGACCGATGATGGAGGGTCATATAACCAGGCAAATCACCTGCATGTGATGCCTCCTCCATTCATATACACTGTATCTGCCATCTGCACTTGCACTGTTGGAAGTTTTGTGCAGGTGCAGTGTGTTTAGATGGAGGAGTCTGAATTGTTCCTCCATCAGCGGCCATCTTATGGATAGGACCACTATGCACAGAACATCTGCCTAAATAGGCGACATGGCTTATGAAATATATCAAACAGCACAGAATATCAACAAAGGCTTTATTAACAAGTGCCATGTAATCTTCTTACATACACATTAGTCACAAGTAACCAGAAAATGGCTAACCCCTTTAATAATGATGTGTCAAGTTCTTAAGTATCAATTATTTATTGAAGTCTTGTACATACAGTAAAATGTGTCTTCTCTGTCTGGTAGCTGAACTGCACTCACCGTCTAGCTGTTGGTTCTGGCAGTTGACCCTCCTGTCCACCTACCAAGCGCCTGTTTGTGGCCTTTATTAACATGTATGAGCACATTCTTCCCCTTTTTACAAATACTGCAGATGTGGCGTACCAACTGAGGTGAGAACAGACAATGGTCCCCAATTTACAGGAAAATAATTTATTAAATTCTCTGAAGAGTTTGGAGTCAAATATGTGACTTTAAATCCTGCCGACTACGCCACTTACGGTCAATTTAGTGATGAAGTGTCAACATGGGATGGTGTGCTACTTAAAGGATCTGCAATTGTAGTATCTACCCCGCTCCTGGTACCATGTGTTGTTTTCCACTTAATAATGTGTCAAGTTCTTGAGTATCAATTATTTATGTAGGTCTTCTACATACAGTAAAACATGGCTTCTCTGTCTACTGACTGAGCTGCACCCACTGTCAAGCTGCTCTTTATTACCATGAAAATGTATCAGCACACCCCTCCTTATAGTAAACCTGTTGCTATCAGTTACTGTTTGACTCTCTTGCTAAGTCAAGCTAGACCCTGACTGGAACCTATTGCTGAAGAGTATACTACCAGTAATGTATGTGCTATTTTATTTATTGCATGCTAGTATATCTTCCTGCACTTTAGTGTACCATGTGTGACATGTAAAAGGTCTGGTGTGGAGCGGAAGGTATTTTCCTCCCAGCATGTGCTGCTGGACTGATTGACAGCCGGGTGAGGTCAAGCACCGGACCGGATCTGGGATGCTGGTTCGGGCTTTTCCGACACCTGTCTTAAAAAAGCCAGCTGGACGGCAGTAGGGGTCTCTGCATGAGGCCTGTGCCTGGATGAATGTTTGCCACCTGTCTGGAGAGGACAGGCCGGCTAAACCCTGGACTTAAACTTTGGTGTGGAACTGTTTGCAAAGTGTGAACACACGCCTGCACCTGGACTGAGCTGTGAAACCTGCCTGTGAGAATAAAACACAGGAATCTGATTAAGAGCCGTTTTTGGTGCCTCTGTTTTGCGTCCGCTCTCCCTGCCGACCAGAGAGAATCCCCACACATGTAACTCACACCTATGGTTGTTCAGGATATGTTCTGTGCATTTGAGCTGATGTGAGATGCCAGCAAGGCAATATGCTAATGACTATCCTTCCCCTATTGAGATGTATATATATTTCTTATCTTTGGCCTTATAACGTTATAGATGAAAATTCCTTTGGGATAAATATTATCTATATAATGTAGTTGTGCACATATATAACTTTCCTTTTGCTGATAAAGGCTCAAACTTCACCACATCCTCCAATAATCAATATTCATGATTAGAATAATAATAGATAGCAAATGATGTTACGTAATGCAGATTTTTCCATAAAAAAAATTAATGTTCATAATTATCCTCCCCCTCTTCAAAATGAATGTTACTAGTATAATATATATATTATGTGTGGCTTTCTTTTGCTCCCAGCAGCTTAACTTTACCAGATCGACGTCTTCACTGGGACCAGCCTCCTGTAATGGCGGCGGCTCCCGCTTGCAGTCAAGTCCCCTGACTTCCCGTGTAGTAGCCCGTATAAGTTGCCTTTCCCTGGCGTCCCACGTATTTTGATTACTTCGCCTATGCTCCGATATAGCGCGCTATTTAGCAAGCTGTATCACGTGTTATGGCCAGCGATATGGGAGTGCACTTGTATGTCTCGGCTGTATCAGGGGATTCTTTTAGAATATATAAAATTATTTCACCAGACGCGTTTCGGAGCTACCATCTCCTTCTTCAGTGGCTCTATATGTAGTCCATTAACTTGTGCTATTTATACCTTACTCCTGTTCAGAGCGAGGCTTCTCTATAGGGTCCATAGAAAATGTGAAGTGGATTCCTAATCATATATTCAAATGAAATCCAAATCATGAAGTGGATCATTAGACCATTATCAGCATTGAAACGGATAAGATTGTATATGATTAAACAGCAGTGATAATAAACAAAACCATATAGGGTTTATCATGTTATCAAAAAGTATAACAAAAGATAAAAGGTAGATTTTCATTGACTAACATTGAAAATATAAAGTTGGATGTTTTTAACTTAAAAATACTTCCAAAATTGTTCTTAAATGTATATCTTTTTTCTTTTTTGTTACTTTTTCTGCATTGCAGCAAGTGAGATTGTCTATTAACTATTTTAGTTTCTATATATCCAGTGGTTTTGATTATGCTTTTTTTTTGTTTTGAAAAAAAACTTCTATTTATTTCTTATTATTTTTATATTTATATATATATATATATATATATTATTTTTTTTTATTTTTTTTTTTTTATTTTTAACATTCCGTTTTAATGGGTAGAGGACAGACAACAGAGAGGACGATAAGAGGATGGAGGCCTCACCAAGAGGAGAGATCAAGGTGCTGGTAAACAGCTAAACATCGATGTCATGTCCGTGCAGGGCACCCATCCCGGATCTACAGAAATCCCAAAAGTTCCATTTCTGCATTCAGACCGTTTGGAATTAGCGTATCAAACTCAAAGTTTCTTCTAGGCTCTATTTGCGACACACAAGCTATATGATCACCTCCCCTCCACTGTTTCTCAACTTTCTCAATAGCTATAAAGGCACGTGTTGATGGATCTTTGTTGTGAAACTATTTATAATGTTTAGACAGAGAGTGTTATTCAAAACCATTCCTGATATTGTTCATGTGTTCAGCTACCCTCTTCTTGGTCCTCCCAATGTATTGTTTGTTACATGGACATTGTAGGGCATAGGTCACATCCGTTGAGTTGCATGTTAGACTATCCTTAATCTATAAACTGGTTGAATATATCTTTGTGGGGTTTTTCAGGAATTTTGTAATTTTGCAGTTATTACACATCCCACATCTATAGAATCTCTTCAGACCCAACAAATTGCGTATCTTTTCAACCTTAGTTTTTTTTTACAAGTCGGGGCGACTTTAAGTTCCAAATTGGGTGCTTTGGTATAGGTTATCTGTGGGGTTGTAGTTGGTCCTATAGTTTTGTCTTCTAATATATAGTGCCAATATTTTTTTATTATCCTCTCTACTCCTTTATATTGGCTATTAAATGGCAAAATTATCCGTAGGTTCTCATCTTTATTTATTTCCCTTTTGGTTGTATTAAAAAAAAGTATCTCTATCCATGCTTCTGACTTTATTTTGAGATGTATCAATTATTTCCAAAGGATATTCCTTCAACAGAAATTGCCATTTCAATTGCTGAACCTCCTCTTCAAACTTGTCATTGATAGTACAATTGCGTTTCAATAGTCTAAACTGGCTCGTCGATATATTAATTAGCCATCTCGGTAAATAACAGCTTGAAAAGAGTATGTAACTATTTCTTGTGACTGGTTTTTGATATGTATTACAGATTAAGTTGCGATCTTGTATCTTTTTTTTTAATTAAATCTTTTATTTTATTAATTATAGTACAAAAATTCATATCCATATTGCATTTGTGATATTATAAAATCCATAAGTCCGTCAATTCTGATTTGTGAGCATGATTAGCAATAATTTCATGCAAGTGCCTATAATTATGTGGATATTAAAAATCAAATGGAGATCTCACTCACTGGGGGAAAAGGCAGGATTCACCCGGCATCCAACGCTTAATAAAGCGGATACACGAAGCATAGAGGGCAGAGATCAGAGGCCCGGAGCCCAGGCGGCCGCCAGGCAGCGAGCGCGCACCGCGTACGCCCTCCTCCAAGCATGGGTGAGCACGATCGGCAGGATTAACAATCGTGTGGCCAGTCACCTGGTACTCACATAAACCGTACGAAGCGGGCTTACTGCGATCTTGATCGCAAAGATTTCGTAGAACAAAAAAAAAACAAAAAAAAGGGGGTCCAGCAGTCTTCTATCGCAGTGGTGGAGAAGCCACTCGCATATTGTACTGCCTCATCCCCATGTGATTAAGTTGAATATTGATGCCCTGCTTAACCGTACCTCACATATATTCACATTAGTATCCACAGTCACCGGCAATTAAAGAGAATGTGGACAAAAACACAGCTAAAGACCGACTCTGTCCCATCAAGAGAACAGATAGTAGCACCCAACCCACACATGTGTCCTATCACTGCCCGCAGTCGAACCTCATGTCTGACAGGAAGAGCCGCGTCTCAGGTCGCACCCGATGCCCGGACCCCCCGAAGTCCCGAGCCCCGGACCCCCGCCCATGGACCGCTCAATATTATGAATAAATCAAAAATTTAGCCATTATTTGATGCCGGAAGGTCCTGCCATCCTCCAGTATTTCTAGAGATACTCCAATGCTCAAATGTATCTTCACATTCTTCACTAATACAATTCATATAGAAAAGACTGGACTAATAGGATCTTCCCCAACCCACTCCACCAACCCCCCCCCCCCCCACCCTGCAGGAAAGGAAAAAAATAATAATAATAATATAAAAAAAAAAGGGAAAGGAGTCCTGATTAGTTAACCGTGTCCCAATCTTTCCACAGTTTGCCCCACTGTAAGTGGGATCCTCTTTGTTTATAAAAAATCTTTTCATAACTTTTCACTTTCTCAACCAAACCCAGCCAGTTATTACAGTCTGGAGCGGAAGAGGAAAACCATGATCTAGAGATAAGGAGCCTAGCTAAAAACATCACCTTGATCAACAATCGGCATTTTATAGGCTGATAATTAACCTCCGATAAGTCTCCCAGGACCCATATCCTGGGGGACAAAGGAACAACAATGTTAAGTTTACGAGCCAGATTAGTTTGGACCAGTCTCCAATACCTGCTCACCATTGGGCAGTCCCAAAATAGATGTAAGTGATCTGCCTCGGAATCATCAGAGGAGGCTCTAAGTCCTTTCCTATGTAACCATATGGGTGTCACATATATTTTGTGCAAAATATTAAATTGTACGACAGTGTGGTTGAAATTATGTGAAACAAACTTTAAGCTTTCCCCTATGTTCTCCCAGTTTGGAGGGACCACCTCTGAAAGTAAAGAAGACCAGGATCTCTGTCCTGGAGAAAGGACATCCCCCAAAAAAATTTTCATTAAATGTCTATAACAATGTGATACTTTAATTCTCGTGACAATTTTCTTACAAATTAAATCATGTAAAAATTCAGGAGTATCTATAGTAAAGAAGTGACTATTCGCAGTGCTAGAGAATGCTGACCTCAATTGAAAGTATGCATATCAAGCCACCTCACCTAAATTTGCCCTTTGCTTTAATTCCATGAGGGGCAAAATTTGTCCACCACTGACCACTTGATGTAGGTACTGAACATTTTTGGTCCTCCAATACTGGCGGCAATTTAAATAATTTAAATTCAAAAGCTTTAAGTTATGCCATAATGGGGTGCAGATGAGTGATGCCTTAACTCCACACCAACTCCTTATAGCCAACCAAGTCTTTGTAACCATTCTGCAGAAGAGTGTATACCCAATCTGTGTATTTGATAAATAGTCAGACTCCAGTACAGTAAAAAAATCCGAAAAACCTGAGTCTTTCACCACTTTACTGCAGAAATGGCTATTTTCCCAGTCATTAAAAAGGCAGAGTTGGGAGGCCACAAAATAGCCCCTAAAATAGGGGAGGTTAAGACCTCCCCGATTTTAGGGCAAAGAAAAATAAAGTGCCTTCAGTCTCACACGCTTCCTCCCCCATAATAAATCATTAAGCATCCGCTCTATCACTCTAAAATACTTATCTGCGATCCATACAGGCGAGTTGCGCAGGACGTAAAGAACCTGGGGCAGCACTACCATTTTTATTAGTGAGATTCTGTCCGCTCTTGCAGGCAGAATTTTTTGCCATATCTTGGTTTTAGCCCTTAACTTTATCAGCAAGGGGATCAGATTAAGTTGTAGCTATTCCTGAGGTTTGGCAGAAACTGTTATCCCCAGGTACTTTATTGAATCAGAGATCGTTAACTGGTTATCCCAATCGCCTCGCAACTCGTCTATAGGGAGGAGAACGGTCTTCTCCCAGTTGATCTCCAAGCCAGACGGATGGGAAAAAAAGACCAACCAGGTCCATTATGCGAGGAAGAGTGGTGTCTGTTTGATGAATAAAAACCAGAATGTCATCTGCATAAAGGGATACACGATCATGCTTCCCCATTATGCCAAAACCGACCACCTTCGAGTCCTGCCTTATACTGGCTGCTAAAGGTTCAATGTAAATGTTAAATAAAAGAGGGGAAAGGGGACAGCCTTGACGGGTGCCTCTTCCTAAGGTAAAACTCTCTGTCATCGTATCATTGATCCTAATCCTAGCAGCTGGAGAGTTATATAATAGCTGGACCATCGCCATAAATCTTGGGCCTAAGACCATTTTTTTCATCACCTCCCAGAGAAAAGTCCACTCCACCCTGTCGAAGGCTTTAGTAGCGTCCAACGACAGGATGGAGCGGGCGCCACACCCCGGGGACTGAATATTCATAAATAGCCTGTGCAGATTATGATAGATGCCCCTTTTTGGCATAAAGCCATTTTGATCTGGGTGAATAATGGTGGATATAACCCGCGAAAGCCTCCTAGCCAAAACTTTTGATAGTAACTTGGCATCAGTGTTTAATAAGGAGATTGGTCTATAGGAACTCAATTCTACCTGGTCTTTATCCTTTTTAGGAATTAAGACAATAAGAGCCTCCATCATGGAGCATGGTAATCCCCCTCCCTGTGTTGCTTGGGAGAAAACCTCTAACATCTGAGGAAGAATCACATCACTATACTTGCGATAAACCTCGTATGGAAGGCCATCTAGTCCTGGCGATGAGTTCCCCGAGATGGACCCCAGGGCCTCCTGCAGCTCCGAGAGAAACAGCTCCTCTTCCAGATATTCTATTTGAGCTTCATTTAGGGTTGAGAGTGGAATTTTCTCCAAGAACCGCATCGCCAGATCAGATGACAAACCAGGAGAAAATCTATATATCTGAGCAAAGTATTGTATAAAGGTATCCCTAATTCCTTCTGAATCTGTTATAATTTCCCCCTCTGCATTACGAATCGAAGTAATAGATTGGTTTTTCTTATCTTGGTGTGTAATTAGTCTGGCTAACAGCTTACCAGGGCGCCCAAACTCCGAAAAATATTTCAGCCCCTTAAAGAATACTCTGTGGTTTGCTTTCTCTATTACATATTTCTCCAAAGAACAGCTAGCCTTCTGCATCTCTCCCCTGTTATACTCAGTGGGTTGACTGGTATATCGCTCAGTTGTAAGTGCAGCAATCTTGGCCAATTCCTCCTCTTTTTTCTTAAATGTTCTCTTTGCTGCAGCGATCTCACTTACAAAGACCCCCCTCAAGTAAGCTTTCAAGGCATCCCATACTACTGTATATTGATGTTAGCAGAGGGTAGGTTCACCTCCCAAAAGGAGGATATCAGTAGTTTAATAGACTGATGATTGTCCATAATAGTGAGCCAATATGGATTCAACTTAAATCCTAGGCCCCTATTCTCCCCAGTGCGAACCTCAACTAGTACGGGTGAATGGTCTGAAACTGTTTTTACTCCATATCGTATCTTCCGGATATTGCTCAAATTGCTCTCATTCGTGAATGCTAGATTGATCCTAGACATTGCTCTGCCGCCCCTGCTAACACAGGAATATACTCTCTTTCCTCCGCCAAGATGTTCCCATATATCTACCACTCCTACCTCCAGACAGAACTGGAGCAGCGGGGAATTACAAAGATTCCTCCCCCTTTCTGCATCTGATGTAAATCTATCTTTATTGGGGTCCATAACCGCATTAAAATCCCCCATCAGAATTAACTGACATTCTGGTCTCTTTTCAGAAAAAAGCATTAGCTGGATCAGTGGGTACATTGAGAATGGTGGGGGTATATAAAAGAAAGCAAGGATATACCTGTAACCATAGAGCTTACCGTACAAAAAAATAAATCTACCCTGATCATCTATATGGGATTCTATAAGGGTAAAGTCTACAGAGTTATGAATCAGAACTGAGACACCCCTAGAGGAACCGCTAAAGGTAGAATGATAAGATTGAGAATACCATCCCGTTGTCAGACGGGACACGGTTTCTTTAGTAAGATGAGTTTCTACTATACAAATAATTGCTGGAAGATATCTTTTTAATGCATCCATAATAGCTTGCCTTTTAACCCTTTCCCCGAGCCCTCTAACATTCCAAGATACAATTCTAGTGGACATCAATCACAAAAAAAAGATATATTAATTAGCCATCTCGGTAAATAACAGCTTGAAAAGAGTATGTAACTATTTCTTGTGACTGGTTTTTGATATGTATTACAGATTAAGTTGCGATCTTGTATCTTAATTGTCATATCAAGGAATTCTATTTGTTGTTTACTAATATTTATGGAGAAACTTACATTTTTTTCATTCTTATTTACCTCTTGTGTAAATGATTTTAATTCCTCCTCCGATTTCTGCCAAATAAAAATAACATTGTCTATATACCGATGCCAGAGCACCAAACTCTCCCACAGCTTGGGATTGATGATTCATATTCCCACTTTTCCAAAATAAATTGGCATAGCTGGGGGCAAATCTGGTGCTTATGACAGTCCCCTTTTTTTGTATATAGAAATAATAAAGGAAATAATTATGTGATAATATATAGTCAACTCCTTCTGCTATAAATCTGTTCTTCGTGTAATTTCCCACTATGTTGTCTATTTTTTTTAACGCTGTAATGCTCTGTGTATGATCAATTATTATTGTATATAATTAATTGACATCCATCGTACCCAAAATCCAGTGATCTTCAACTTTTAACTTCTCTAATAAGGCTATAATCTCTGTTGCATCTTTTATATATGAAGGTGTATCTCTCACTATTTGTTGCAAGATCCTATTTATATATTGAGATAGGTCTGATGAGATGGATCCTATACCTGAGATTATAGGTCTTCCAGGTGGATTTTTTGGATCTTTGTGGATCTTTGGGATACAGTAAAATATTGGTGTCCTTTGTTTAGTACCCATAATATACAGTACAGACCAAAAGTTTGGACACACCTTCTCATTCAAAGAGTTTTATTTATTTTCATGACTATGAAAATTGTAGATTCACACTGAAGGCATCAAAACTATGAAATAACACATGTGGAATTATACACATTACAAAAAAGTGTGAAACAACTGAAAATATGTCCTATTCTAGGTTCTTCAAAGTAGACACCTTTTGCTTTGATTACTGCTTTGCACACTCTTGGCATTCTCTTGATGAGCTTCAAGAGGTAGTCCTGAAATGGTCTTCCAACAGTCTTGAAGGAGTTCCCAGAGATGCTTAGCACTTGTTGGCCCTTTTGCCTTCACTCTGCAGTCCAGCTCACCCCAAACCATCTTGATTGGGTTCAGGTCCGGTGACTGTGGAGGCCAGGTCATCTGGTGCAGCACCCCATCACTCTCCTTCATGGTCAAATAGCCCTTACACAGCCTGGAGGTGTGTTTGGGGTCATTGTCCTGTTGAAAAATAAATTATAGTCCAACTAAACGCAAACCGGATGGAATAGCATGCCGCTGCAAGATGCTGTGGTAGCCTTCAATTTTGAATAAATCCCCAACAGTGTCACCAGCAAAGCACCCCCCCCCCCCGCCATCACACCTCCTCCTCCATGCTTCACGGTGGGAACCAGGCATGTAGAGTCCATCCGTTCACCTTTTCTGCGTCGAACAAAGACACGGTGGTTGGAACCAAAGATCTCAAATTTGGACTCATCAGACCAAAGCACAGATTTCCACTGGTCTAATGTCCATTCCTTGTGTTATTTAGCTTGTTGCCTGTCCTTAGCAGTGGTTTCCTAGCAGATATTCTACCATGAAGGCCTGATTCACACAGTCTCCTCTTAACAGTTGTTCTAGAGATGTGTCTGCTGCTAGAACTCTGTGTGGCATTGACCTGGTCTCTAATCTGAGCTGCTGTTTACCTGCGATTTCTGAGGCTGGTGACTTGGATGAACTTATCCTCCACAGCAGAGGTGACTCTTGGTCTTCCTTTCCTGGGGCGATCTGCATGTGAGCCAGTTTCTTTGTAGCGCTTGATGGTTTTTGTGACTGCACTTGGGGACACTTTCAAAGTTTTCCCAATTTTTCGGTCTGACTCATTTTTCTTTACTTAGCTGCTTTTTTCTTGCCATAATACAAATTCTAACAGTCTATTCAGTAGGACTATCAGCTGTGTATCCACCTGACTTCTCCACAAGACAACTGATGGCCCCAACCCCATTTATAAGGCAAGAAATCCCACTTATTAAACCTGACAGGGCACACCTGTGAAGTGAAAACCATTTCAGGTGACTACCTCTTGAAGCTCAACAAGAGAATGCTAAGAGTGTGCAAAGCAGTAATCAAAGCAAAAGGTGGCTACTTTGAAGAACCTAGAATATGACATATTTTCAGTTGTTTCACACTTTTTTGTTATGTATATAATTCCACATGTGTTAATTCATAGTTTTGATGCCTTCAGTGTAAATCTACAATTTTCATAGTCATGAAAATAAAGAAAACTCTTTGAATGACAAGGTGTGTCCAAACTTTTTGTCTGTACTGTATGTGTATTCACATTCTAATAAAATCCCTTTATCAAGTCCTCTTTTACAATACCTAGCGAGTCCTTTTGAAAAATCCTGTATAGGGTCTCTTTTTAACATCCCATACGTATTATAGTCCGATAGTTGTTTTCTACACTTTTTGTCATACTCTTTAGAATCTAAAATAACGATAGCTCCACCTTTATCTGCCGGTTTGATGATTATATTTTTGGACCTCTGTAGTTCTTTGATAGGCTTCATCTCCTGTTTTGATAAATTATTCTTTAATGTATTTCTCAATTTTCTGATATCTGTCTCCACACATGTCCGGAATGCTGCAATTACCTATCCAATTTCTTGCTTAGGATATTTTTTAGATTTCTGATTTAATTCCGTATGTACATATCTTAAGGAATCACTAGTAGTTTTTGTGATTGGATTTTTTTTTATATAATACTTCTTCAAACAAATCTTTCTACAGTGGGTGAGAATTTTAACCCTTTATTAAGCAATCTATTTTGGGATTCTGTTAGTGAAACGTTACTCAAATTAATTATCGCGTCTTCTCCTGTTATTGTGCATAGTGCCTTCTGTGTCGCTCTCCCTCTCCTACCTCTCCGTGTCCTTTTCCACTGTTGTGTGTGTATGCTTGGTGGTCTGGGATATTGATGTACTTCTGGTGCATCATGTTGTGTGGATACTTTAGTCTCTGCATTCGTGTTGGTGATGGGTTCCTCATATAATTTTGTTTGTTGTGTCTGTGTCTTAGATTGTACCTGTGTGTGGGTGATTGTGATTGTTGATGTCTTCTCTCAATGGATTGTGAATGTGTCTGTCGACTCCGCAATCGATGATGAGGTGGAGTCCTGTCTAAAAAATGTGAATTAGTAAGTGATTCAAAGCGGTTTGTTACTGGAATATTGTATTGAGTTTTTACTTTACTTTTAACTATAATTATTCTCTTTATCAGGGATATTATCAATTCATGCTTTATTTTAATCTTCTTTTGATTGTTTGTGTGTAACTTTCTTATGTTGCTTCAATTTCTTTGTTTTTTTTTACTTATTTTTTCTTGCTTTAATCTATCTAATCCCTTACATATCCGTTGTTGTCATTCGTTAAACTCATCGTCCTGTGGAAATGTGTCAACTATTTCTTTGATCTTCTCAATTTGTTCTACTGTTTCTTCCAAAATCTGTGTTTTTCCTTTTATTATCATTTGTATCAATATGATAGATTGTTTATTCAAAAAAGAATTCCATTCTCTATTGCATTCTTCATTACATAAATCCTGTGCTGGATTCTTAGTTAGCATTAAATCTTTAAGTATCAATCCACTTTGTAAATACTGGTTTAGTGATTTAACTTCCCATCTTTGTTTTAATTGCCTATGTAACAGACCCTCTAAATCTCTAAATGTCTCCACTTTTGACCTTGATGCTATATCTTGTATAATTATAGTATCTTCATCTTCAAATGTGTAGGACTCCACCTTTTTACATTTATTCTTAATGCAGTTCCTAATGTCCATATTATCAATTCAGGGAGCACACTATGGGGTATAAGTATATGTATTTAGAAAGAGAAATATAGCGGCTCACACATCTTAATTTCTGGTTATAGGTGCATTGTTATAAGCTTACCCCACAACCTTTTGATAATTTCTATAGTAAAAGATACTAACAGGCACTCAATCAGGTGGAACTGCGTTAAGAATTCACAATTTAATACACCAATAAACAATAATCGATAAAAAGGAATAATTAAGAAAGATTAAAATCATAAAAACTATGAGGGCAATTATCACTGTAGATATGACTATCGCAACAAGAATACTTCTAGAAATAATATCTTACTTATTTTTCTTGAACAGACAATTGTTCAGTTGCTTACATCATACATATACCGTATTAGTTTACTATTGACGTCTATGGGAATTTCGCTTTCTTCTTGTTAAGCCCTTAAAGGGTTTCTACCACCAGAAATACTGTTATGTAGCTGACTGACATTAGCGATGCGCCCATGTCGGCACTACATAACAGTATGTTTCTAATGTTATTCCCTGCAGCCGTTTTTGTTAAAAATGCACTTTTATTATATGCTAATGAGCCTCTAGGTGCTATATGGGCGTAAAATCAGCACCTAGAGGCTCTGTCCACTCACCCTGTATTCCGCCCAGGTCCTGTGTTGTGCCCGCCCAGCTCCTCTTGATTGATGCCACTGTTCCCTGCATCGTTGGCGAAATCCCGCGCCTGCGCCGTTCACTTCTGTCTTCGGCGCAGGCGCAGTGAGTGAATGTTGCGATCCTGGTGCCGGCTTCCTCACTGCGCCGACTACGTCACAGTAAGGAAGCCGGCATCAGGAGAGCGCCCTTCACTCACTGCGCCTGCGTCGAAGACCGAAGTGAACGGAGCAGGCGCGGGATTTCGCCAACGATGCAGGGAACAGTGGCATCAATCAAGAGGAGCTGGGCGGGCACAACACAGGACCTGGGCGGAATACAGGGTGAGTGGACAGAGCCTCTAGGTGCTGATTTTACGCCCATATAGCACCTAGAGGCTCATTAGCATATAATAAAAGTGCATTTTTAACAAAAACGGCTGCAGGGAATAACATTAGAAACATACTGTTATGTAGTGCTGACATGGGCGCATCGCTAATGTCAGTCAGCTACATAACAGTATTTCTGGTGGTAGAAACCCTTTAAAGGGAAAATTACCTATTTTGTAAATCACGTTTTTATGTGAAACACATTTTTAAAGATTTTTTGGTTATTTTTAATTTTCTATGTCAATATCTATATCTAAACAAAAAAAAAAAACATTAAATCCTGCAGAGTTCACACTAGCCACTAGGCCCAATAATAGGAGCCATTCCTTGGTATGTACAGATCACTTTGATGCAGTTATCTGCTTATCATTAGAATGGCATATATCACCTCTGTGTATAGATAACACATGATCACCAGATGATCCTATCATTTATGCAGGTACCACCGATCATGGCTTCTGGACAGCAGATCATGCTGCGTGAACAGCGATCTGCTGCTGAGAAGCTATGATTCTGTATGAGGACGAGGGATTACCATACCAACCTCCTGTCCTAATACTGTAAAGGAGATTTCTGCATGTAAATGTGCGATCTCCTTCACTAACACTGCCTCCTCCATTCTAACATTGCATCTGCACTAAACTCCCAACTCTACAAGTGCATGTGCAGCGAGCCAGTCCCCGGAGGATCTACTAGGGTTAGGATGCTAAGCGTTGGTGTGGCTATGTAATGTGTCACGGTGCTCCTACCTGGATACTGGCACTCCAAGGTTAGGCCACATAGCAGCTATACAGAAAGTTTGTAGTTGGTAGGAGATGGAATAAATAAGGTTGAGTTGGTTTTATTCGATGCTAGCATAAATGGGTAGCAGCTCATACAGAATCACGGTAGCTCTTGGCTCCAGCAGGTTTTAGGTTACACTGGCAGGTGACTTGGGTTCTCTTCTTTATTACTGCAGTGCTGAACTTTCTCTCTTTTGTCTGGTTTCTTGTAAGGTGCTTCCTTTTTATGGGCTTTATGCCACAGATAGCAATCTCAGTGCCTGGTGGGCTTCTGACCAAACTTTGCTAGACTCTCAGGTTTAGGTTCAACTCCTCCAACCTCTTGGCTAGGGCTAGCTTAACTTAGACTGCAGATTCTCTGCTTTGCTTCCTGTCCGGGTTCTAGGCCAGGACTGCACTGCACTGCTTCTCTAGCCTTTGACTAGACTCCTCAACAGGACAAACACACCTCCAACTGGAGGATATGGGCAAGCCCACTCTCCCAATGAGGAGGGGGGGGATAAAATAGTCAGTTCCATTCTAACTATAGCTCGCTGCCAGACACACTGTCATCTGCTGGTAAACCAGGCACAGTGCATGAAATGCAATAGCACCCAATAAACGACCTGGAAATGGAAGGCATGGTGGTGTCGCTCATTGGTTTGACCTTTAAAGGGGTTCTCCGGGAATTAAGAAAATGAAAATATTCAAATATTACTTTATAATAAATCTATTTTCAAATAACTTTCAGTATTTATAATGGTTTGTTTTGTCTGGGTAGCAATCATCAGGGGAAATATATTGTTTTTCACACAACGCAAGTCCCATAGAAGTTAATAGTGCTGCGTGAAAATTGCAAGCATCCGCCAGCAAGTGCATGGTTGCTAGGTGACGAGCGTGATGGGGACCCGATCTTTATTATTTTCCCTTATAACATGGTTATCAGTGATGGCCAGTTCGCATGGTTTGCCCGTGAACATATGCGGGCTGCCATCTTTTTTCACAAGTCCGGCAAGGCACAGGTAAGGGCTGTGCCGCGAGCCGGTCAGTTCCGAGAACAGCCCGATGAAGGCCCCTGGTGGCTGTTCTAGGAAATGCCTGCTCCCACTGAGCGCACTTGGCTTACCTGTGCCTCACCGGACCTGTGAAAAAAGATGGCAGCCCGCATATGTTCGCGGGCGAACCATGCGAACTGGCCATCACTGATGGTTATAAGGGAAAATAATAGCATTCTTAATGCAGAATGCTTAGTAAAATAGTGATGG